>NW_028234425.1:13650053-13652553 GCF_977035675.1 Penaeus japonicus | reverse complement strand
TGATTCTCGTTCTCCTTTTAGGTTTATGTAATTGGCTATATTCTTACAGGGAGATTGCGGATCCTTATCTATACTGTTATGCAGGATTCTGGATAATATTCCCGTTTGTTGCTGAGTACTCCTCATTCTTCTGCCTTCATATCCTTCCTGGTACTCTGGCATCCGTAAAAATATTAGTAATGAGAAGTAATAAAACAGTTTCACAAGTTTTATTCTATAGTTTAGTATTGCTGCGGGTGTCAAAAGAAAGGCCTAATTCCTATAGCTTATCAAAATTGTACAAAAAATGATTATTCTAACTGCCTCAAAATTTAGGAATATCATACTAACAAGTATCACAACTCATACCCATACTGCATCACATCCTGCACCTAACAAGCAAACCGCACATCAGAAGGAAATCCTACAAACTGCCTTGAGAAATACCGAGCCGAGATCTGCCATTCCCTCGTCTTCCCTTGTGCTCATTTTCCAGTTCCCTCACTCGCCACTCTCTTCCACTCCTCATCCATCCTAGACAACCTATTGCTCTTCGCCTCTACATCACATGCTCGTCCTTGTCTCAAGGGAACCTCCCCCAGATTGCCCGTGTCTAGCTAATCACTCCGAGTCATTTGTATGAACAGAAGCATCTACAGCCAATTAGCTCTAATCATCTGTCGCCAGTTAATTGTTTCTGATAAGATGGAGGGAGCCCACAGCCCCTAGTCTTAATGTGTGTGTCCAGCCGGCCGTGTCCTCACTGTCCCCAGATTCTTCACTTTTGAGGCTGGATTTTTTCCTTCTAATAACTCTACGGGATGCAGTTCTTTAGATTCATTGCTTTCTCGGATTTCATCGCAAATTAGAAGATGGTTTCGTGTCCATGTTAAATTTATATCTATCTATGTAAAATATAACATACCATATATCTATATTGATTTATATCATTCACATATTAATCTTCCCATTATTCATCTATATATTTTTCCATTCATATCTCATTTTATCAACCAATTAGTCTATCTTTTCTATATATCCGTTTATCTATATGTATATGTATGTATGGCATATTGATATAGAGTCACACAAATGTTAAACACAACCAAACACAAACACACACACACACATACACACACACACACACACACACACACACACACACACACATAAATATATATATATATATATATATATATATATATATATATATATATATATATATATATATATATGTATGTATGTATGTATATATGTATATGTATATATATATATATATATATATATATATATATATATATATATATATATATATATATATATATACACACACAAAAGTCTATTACTTTAAGCTATGGATTTTATTTATCATATTTGTTTAACCTTTGAATATATTTACCTCTTCCCTCCTACTCGGACATTACAGCTGAGGTCTGCCCCGGGAGCGAGGATAATGAAGGCATAATATCAAAATATTTTCCGAGTTGAAATTTTCTCATTTGAAAATGCGATGTTCTCGGGTAATAGTATACTCATGGTCTCATCGATTGGAAATGTATGATATTGATTTGATATTATGACTGGGGCAGCTATGCAAAAAGGGGAAACACATACCAATAAGATTAGGTGCAATTATCGGTGTCATGTCTATTCCATTTCTCTCTCTCTTTCTCTCTCTCTCTCTCTCTCTCTCTCTCTCTCTCTCTCTCTCTCTCTCTCTCTCTCTCTCTCTCTCTCTCTCTCTCTCTCTCTCTCTCTCTCTTCTTTCTTCGTCAGCATCATTACTGATGTCATTACTACTGCTGCTGCTATTACTCCTATTACTACTAATATTACTTACACTACTCCTGATATTACTACTACTATTACTACTACTATTGTCATCTTTATTGCTATCAGTTTTACCATCACCGATATCATTGTTATCACTAGTATTATCACGATGACGATAATGGTGATGATAATGATGATGGTCTTATAATAATTTCCATTACTATTGTCAGTATCTCATCTAATCAATAGCTATACCATGAACACTTCACAAAAAATAAAAATAAAAAATAAAAAAAATGTGTGGTCAGGATTTAGTTGTCAAATGAAGGAAAAGTTGAAGAATTGGTTTTAAGTCCGTGATAGCTCGTGTCTAACATTTAGAGTATAGTTAAGTGGAGTTTTATGTCCGCAGTGACGACCTCGGGCTGTCCAACTGAACGCTGATTTATCTAGTCTATTCAAATACGCTTTTGTGAATTTTTGAAAGCTTATAATTGCCTGTGATTCCGTTCAGCTTCTCTGAATCGATTTGTATTTTTTTCTCATTAGTATCAGACATTATAGTTCCATTTCATCATCATTGAAATTGAATTTATTGTCATTTTTGTTATCAGAATTATTGTTTAATTATATCTTTCATCAACATCAGGCTGTGGATGTCTTTGATAATTATAAGAAGTTCCTCATCTTTCATAATCTCGATCATAGTGCTACGACCAGTATCACTTTATTTTCGCTTTATAAAAAA
>NW_028234425.1:13597553-13600053 GCF_977035675.1 Penaeus japonicus | reverse complement strand
GAGAGAGAGAGAGAGAGAGAGAGAGAGAGAGAGAGAGAGAGAGAGAGAGAGAAAGAGAGAAAGAAAATTAGTGAATTAGAGAGACAGAGCGAGAGAGAAATATAATCGCATTTTCGAAATTTAACTCAGATTGATGGTAAAGTGAGGTAATTTTTTACCAGGAACAAGATAAAGATATGGAAGACGAAGGTGTCTATACCTTGAGATTCAGATTGCTGTGTATGCACTTATAGATAAACATAAACAGAGGCCATATAAATGACCACAATTTATCAAACATTCTCCCTCCAATTTGGGATTTGTTGATATCCTGCACCATCCATAAAAAAAATAAATCAAGCTTCATAAATGTTCTCACTAAAATCCTAATCACGTAGGACTTCCAGGCAGTCGCAACAAGGATCTTTCAAACGGAAGCCCCCTGTCCTTCGAACTATCCACATAAACGACTAAGTTCAGATGAAATAGGAAGACGCATTTGTATAGCAAAAGACATTAAGGCTGAGCCATTAGCGTGAGTTGCATACACGTAGATGAATTCCCTCCATTAGCATTCTTAGCCATGGACAGCAAGGTTCCACGAATTGGACTTGCAGTGGAATAAGGGTGTGTGTGTGGGGGGGGGGGGGGACGAGGGAAGCCTATACGCGATTGCCGGAAGCCAGGGGGAGTTTTGTTGTCAGTGGGAGGTATCGTTGATGGATGACTGTACGAAGCGGTTGATTCGCTTATCGGTGATAGGGATACACACACAGAGACACACACTACACATATACACATACATACACATAAATACAAACGCATACACGCACAAACACACACACACACACACACACACACACACACACACACACACACACACACACACACACACACACACACACACACTAACACACACACACACATATACAACAACATAACCACACATCTAAAGCGAAAGTCATTACCGCAATGAGGGAATTTTTCAAAAAAGTAATCCCTTTGCGGCGTTCACTGCAAACGCCTGATGGACAAAGCTTTGAGGGAGCACGAACGCATTTGTGTTTGAGAACTCATCACAATGTCTCTGTTGTGATCTGAAAAATGTTTATCTCTGCTAGTCTTTATACTGATATTCCATTACCGAGCCTTTAATATCCCGATATATCACAGCGCCGGCATCAAAACACGTCTCACTATAATCAGGTTTTGAAAATTTAATTTAGGTTCAGAGAGCAATTTGTTATTATGAGAAAATTTTCACTCTCCGAAAAGTGTTTGGCAGCAACCAAAATCGAAACAAGCTTTGTATGATTAATTGTTTGATTAATAGATCCTTTAGCAACGATCAAACATCCTCCAAGCTCTATTTTTACGCTTCTTGCATATTTACTAAAACGGTATTGTGTGAAAATCTTGCGTGATCGGGATCTAAAAGGTATATAAAAGGTTGATGCTGAGAGAGAGAGAGAGAGAGAGAGAGAGAGAGAGAGAGAGATTTGAGAGAGAGAGAGAGAGACATAGATAGATAGAGAGATAGATACCGTTGCGAGAAATTAGGGCTTTCTTAGAGCTTTACGTAATCTGGGTGTTTTCATCGTCTTGATTTTTTCTTGCAGTTAGATGCAACGGGGAATCGAGTATTATTGCTTGATCAACATTTTAACATCTGTTACTAAACATCTACCTGTACAAAACAAATCAAAAGAAAATAGAATGAGATTGAAATTGAGGATTATGATATATAAATCGATCAGTATTTGATCACATGATGCAAACCAGTTACCTTTTTTTTCTTCTTTTTTTTTTTTTTGTTTCACGCTCTCTATACATTTATTTATCTATCTCTATTCAGTTTTATATCTGTCTATATCTGTCTATCGTGTTTTCTATCTATCTGTTCATTTATACATTTATATATATCTCTATTTTTCTCTATATCTATATCTATTTTTCTATATCTATATCCATATTTACATATCTATCTATCTATCGACCAACCTATTTATCTCTATATCTCTATATATTTATCATCTATTTATCTATCAACCTATCTATTTATTCTATAATTATTCTATATACTTATCTATCAACCTATCTATTCATTTAATTATCTATTTATCTATCCATCCATCTATCTTCTTGTCTAGATACGTATATGTAGACTCAAGTTTATGTGAAGACAACGTAAAAATACGACACTACAACGGAGCACCCATTCTGTTGTAAACTTCTTCCTAATGAAGTCAGAGAACCGGGAAACCCAATATAGAACCAAAAAGACTTGGAAAATGGTGTGTGTTTGTAACTGTTTGTGTGTTTGTGTCTCGTTTAAATGAAATAGAGATTAAAAAAACAAAACGGAAAATAAATCAATAGAAATAGGTCGGAAAAAGAGAAACGAGAACCTGATATCAGTTCTTCTAATAACATATATAACAGAGGAGAGGGACTGTTATGTTATGTAGATTACCTTAATCAGACCGTCTGCCCGGACCATAAACCAGCGCTCCCTGCTGCT
>NW_028234425.1:13580053-13582553 GCF_977035675.1 Penaeus japonicus | reverse complement strand
ATGCCTCTAATTTGTTCACTGAGTCACTGTGGAGAAATTGAGAATCATCAGCGTACTGTATTAAATGGCAGTTATGGACTATGGTTGATAAATCATTAATGAAAATTGTGAATAGGATCGGGCCTAATATAGATCCTTGTGGAACACCGAAATAAACTGGTTGTGCTGATGATATGTTTTCATCAATTTTTACCGATTGGGTTCTTGTATTTAAATAGCTATCAAACCAATGGGTATCAATTCTATGGTTTCTTAATTTGTCATGAAGAATTTTGTGATGGACGCTGTCAAAAGCTTTAGAAATATCGCACAAAGTGAGTAAATTTACCTTATTGTTGTCCATGTTATTATAAATTTGGTCAGTAATCTGTAGCAACGCTGTTTCAGTGGATAACCTATTTCTAAAGCCATGTTAAGTTTTAGATAATAAGTTATTGGTCTCCAGGAAATTCATCAATTGATTTGCTACTGCTTTTTCAAGTACCTTAGATAATACTGGAAGTATTGTGATAGGGCGGTAATTATTCATGTCGTCTATATCCCCAGACTTGAAAATTGGTGTTACAATTCCATGTTTCCAAAGCGACGGGAAAACGCCAGTTACCAGTGAGGTGTTAATGATGATCGTTATATAAAATGCGATTACCGGTAGACTATCCTTAATAAAGCGCAAAGCAATACCGTCTGCTCCCACCGCATTTGTTTCGCGAAGTTGTTTTATTATTAGGATAATAGTTTCTACGTCTACTGACTGCGGTCTGAAAACATCAGTTATGAGCCTTGCCTGATCTGTGTTTTGTTGTAATGTGGTGCCAATTGTTTGTTCATAAGTAAGTTTTCCAATTTGTGCAAAGAAGTTATTGAAATGGTCGGTGTTATGTGTAGAATTTGTGTAATTATCTGTGTGTTGTTTGTTTGGCACTAATGTTTTAACAATTTTCCAAGTTTTATTAGAGTTGTTTTTATGTTATTCGAATTTATTTCTGAAATAATTAGTCTTTGCCAGTTGAATTAATGACTTAACATTTTTCTTTTTTGCTTTATAAATTGCCTGAAGGGCGGGCTTAAGTCTGTTTCTTTTGAGCGCTTGTTGGGAATTATTTCTTTCGGCAATAGCTCTCTTGATGTCGTCATTTACCCATGGAGCAGGGGGACGTCTGACGATTCTTCTCACATATGGAGCAGAGGCATCTATGCTGCTTTTTATCACTTCCGTAAGGATGGTTACCTGGGTATCTACATTGTCTGTTGATAAAATATCTAATAGAGTTGATTCTTTAGATATGATTAGCTCGCATAATGACTGTGGGTCATAGTGATTGAAGTCACGAAAAGTTTTTGTAACCGGTGGTCGCTTTGGTTTCTTTATATTCAACGTCATCGTAATAAGTTCATGATCAGCAACATGATATGGAATGACGTCTGTATGGAGTATGGTATCTAATCTATTCGTTATTATTACATCTAATAAAGACGAGTTGTTTTCTGTGATCCTTGTAGGTTTATTGATCAATTGTTCTAGTTTATTTTTCTTGATTAACTTTGCTAACTTAGCATTTGGTTTACTTAAATCATCATTTAAGTCACCTAAGATAAAAAGTGATTTCTTTTTTAAGGACATTTCTCTAAAAAACTTCAAGATATTCAAAAGATTCAGATTTTGCATGGGGATGCCTATAGACGGCGCCAATAATGAAGGAAGGAAGCATGTTGCTTTGTACGGTAACCCAGACATCTTCTACGGCAGTATTATTAACTGTTGTAGTTGATATCCTATTTGACTTAAGGGTATCCCTTACAAATATGCATACTCCACCTCCTCGCCCTGCATCACATCGATAAACTTGATAATTTGGAATGTTGATAAAGTTACTTATCATTTCCTGGTGGAGCCATGTTTCACTAACACAGAGTATGTCTACATTTCTTTCCTTTACTAACAATACAATTTCTTCAAGGTGACCGAGGAGAGATTGTGCATTGATATGTTCTATTTTTAAGATGTTCTGTGACCTAATCACTGGCCGTGCTGACGGTTTTGCGCGGTCAAACATTCTGCTCGGTTTTGTACTTGTTTCTGTTTAAGAAAACCTTTACGTTATCAGGGAACACATCGGATTCTATAAAAAGTTCTGAATTGATCTCCTTGCCTCTTATAGTTACAGTGAAGCTTGAATAATATTCATGTGTCATCTTAGTTTTGAAGGCTTTAACATTTGATATGCTGTCAAAATTACTAACGAGGAAGTCTTCAATATCTTCTTCGTTTGTGTCCGGATGACAGCTAGTGATATATAAATATACTACCTTGGGACGGTCGGCACCTTGTAGGGGTTTTGCTGTATTGCGTTCCTCCCTTGTTTTTCTTTTTTGTTTTCTCGAGGTAACGGTGACGAAACCTTCCTCGTCTTGCTGATGGGTTTGATGTGTCTCCGCTCGTTCTACGTAGTTATTGATGACGAGCGGTGGTGCTTGTGTAGTAGGAGAGGTGTTAGAGGGG
>NW_028234425.1:13550053-13552553 GCF_977035675.1 Penaeus japonicus | reverse complement strand
AATGATAATGATAACAATGTTATTAATGATAAAATGATAACGATAATAATTATAACAGTAATAATGATAATGATGATAATAATTATAATAGTAATAGTAATAATAATGATAGTGATAATGATAACATCAAGAAAAAATAAAGATGATAACAATGACAAAACAACAAAATCTAAATCAATCAGTCAAATCAAATAAAACCGGTAATGAAAATGAAATTAACTGATAGACAGCAAATTGGAAACGACTTTGGAATCAAAGAGGCAAGAGAGAGAACATTTAATTAAGCAAATGAAAGACCAAAAAGAAGACAAGAATTTAGTAAGTGTCCAACAAATTAAGAAAGAAAAACACCGAAGGAATTCATCATTACCAAAGTTACAACCAAAGAAACTGATTATCTCTTGAAGGTCTCAAACAGGTCTTCGGGTTCGATCTGACTGACCTCGTTTTCATAATAATTAAAAAAGAAAGAAGAAAAAAAGTAAATAGACATGCGCAATGCACAATTATGCACCTTTATCCAAAATATTAAACTAAATATACAAGACACGAGCCATTATAGTGATAGAAAGTTGCATTTGGTTGCAGGCGATCTGTTCCCATATCAGTGGTTTGGGTGAGCCTTTCCGTGCTTTATCATAACAGTTCACCTATTTATGTATATTGTATTTCTCATGTTGGGTAGGTTGGATTAGGTTCCTATGGCACTGATGGAGAGAGGGAGAAGGGAGGGGCTCTCTCTCTCTCTCTCTCCATATCTCCCTCTCTCTCTATCCCTCCCCTCTTCCTTTTCTGTGTCTCTCTTTCTCTCTGTTTCTCTCTCTCTCTCTCTCTCTCTCTCTCTCTCTCTCTCTCTCTCTCTCTCTCTCTCTTTCTTTCTGTTAATGTTGATGTTAATGGTAATGTTAGTGTTAATGTTAATGTTAATGTTAATGTTAATGTTAATGTTGATGTTGATGTTGATGTTGTTGTTGTTGTTGATGTTGATGTTGATGTTGATGTTGATGTTGATGTTGTTGTTGATGTTGATGTTGATGTTGATGTTGATGTTGATGTTGATGTTGTTGTTGATGTTGATGTTGATGTTGATGTTGATGTTGATGTTGACGTTGACGTTGACGTTGACGTTGACGTTGACGTTGACGTTAATGTTAATGTTGATGTTGTTGTTGATGTTGATGTTGATGTTGATGTTGATGTTGATGTTGACGTTGACGTTGACGTTGACGTTAACGTTAATGTTAATGTTGATGTTGATGTTGATGTTGTTGTTGTTGTTGTTGTTGATGTTGACGTTGACGTTGACGTTGACGTTGACGTTGACGTTGATGTTGATGTTGACGTTGACGTTGACGTTGACGTTGATGTTGATGTTGATGTTGATGTTGATGTTGATGTTGATGTTGATGTTGATGTTGATGTTGATGTTAATATTAATGTTAATGTCAGTGCTAATGTTGATGGTGATCATGGTGATGATGAAGAGGAGGAGGAGGGGATGGTGATGGTGTTGATGATTATGATGATGAAGGTGATGACGATGACGATGATGATGAGGAGGAGGCGGAGGAAGATTATGATAGTAGTGCTGATAATGATTATGATAAGGAAAGCAATATCATCAATAATATTAGCAATAGTAATGGCAGTAAAATGATATATAAAGAGAGAATTTTGAAACATACATTTACGAAATTTGTAACACTGATGAATAACACTGAAGTCACCATGAACTAATCTGTCAAAAAAAGAACAGTTTATTTCAACTGTTATGTTCAAAGTAATTGATAGTTGTGCCGATTGTCATCATGAGAAAAAAATGAATTGTTTTTTTTTTTTTTTTTTTGTATTCTTAGCTCAAAAGTTCTCAATCCAAAAACGTTTTGTAAAATGATGATCAGGTTTAGATCTCTTGTTTAAAGTATAAAAAAGGCAATTAAATGGTAAAATATTGTTAAGCAGAAGGCTTAACATGATGTGCAGATTTTTGTCACAAGAGCAAGTAATAATTGCAAAAATGTTGACATTCGTTGAATCCCATAAAAACTAACTATACAATTTACATAAAATCTGCATATTCAAGACATAAAAGGATAATTACAGAACCGCGAATGTCTACGTCCGCATTTTCCCAAATAGAGACTGCACAATTTCAACAGAAGTCTCCTTACATCTCATATTCTTAAACTGTTCCCCTATGCCGGCCACTCTCCCCATAGACCACCCGACTCTGAGACCTGACTGCTTTCCCTTCTGTTCACCTGTCCTCACCTGCCTCTGCTTCTGCTCTCCTGTACTTACCTCTCCTTCCTGTACCGTGGTGCTTCCCCCTTACCCTCTTATGTACCATCCTATCCTCTTCCTCCTCAGATCTGGAGAGGAATCAATAAACCTAATTTGTGTTTCGTGGGATTTTCCGCCAAACTACATATCCATAACCAAATATATATTAAGACACACACGCATATATATATATATATAAAATATATATATATATATA
>NW_028234425.1:13530053-13535053 GCF_977035675.1 Penaeus japonicus | reverse complement strand
GATGATAATAATGATGGTACTGATAATAATGATAAGGATGATAATAATGATAATGATAATGACATTGCTGATATTAATAAAAATTGATATCATCATTAAAGTAATAGTAGTCTTTATAATCATAATAGTATTATACATAAAGTAACAGCAACAATAGCAGTATTACCTGTTTTAATAGTCATAATGATAATAATAATGATGATTAATAATAATGATAACAACGATATTAATAAAAGTAATAACAATAATGATTATAATGAAAATGATAATAATGATGATGATAAGGATGAGGATGATAACAACAACAGCAGCAACCATAATAACATTAGAGATAACAACAGCAACAACAATAATCACAATCATTATCATTATCCTCATTATCATAACAGTAATTATGGCATATAATAAGACTTATGATAACAATAATAACAGTAAAAGCTAAAACGTGAATAGATAAACTAAATCCAAAACTTCATCGACTGATTACCAAAGAGAGAGAGAGAAATAAAGAGAGGGTGGGAGAGAGAGAAAGAGAGAGAGAGAGAGAGAGAGAGAGAGAGAGAGAGAGAGAGAGAGAGAGAGAGAGAGAGAGAGAGAGAGAGAGAGAGAGAGAGAGAGAGAGAGTAGATAGATAGATTGAGAGGAGGGGGAGACAGAGACAGAGAGAAAGGGGAGGGAAGGAAGGAGAGAGAGGGAGGTAGGGAGGGAGGGAGAGAGAGGGGGAAAGCGAGAGAGAGAGAGAGAGAGAGAGAGAGAGAGAGAGAGAGAGAGAGAGAGAGAGAGAGAGAGAGAGAGAGAGAGAGAGAGAGAGAGAGAGAGAGAGAGAGGAGGGAAGGAGGGAGGGAGGGTGGGGGGAGAATCAGGGAAAGGGAGGGGAGAAGGGGGAAGGAGAGAGGGGGCGGGGTGAGAGAGATAAGGAGGACGAGAGAGTAGATTGATAGAGAGAGAGGGGGGTGGGGCAGTGAGAGAGAGACAGAGAGAGAGAGAAAGAGAGAGAGAGAGAGAGAGAGAGAGAGAGAGAGAGAGGGGGGGGGGGGAGGGAGGAGGGAGAGAGAGAGAGGGGGGGAGGGAGAGGGGGAAGGAGAGAGAGAGAGAGAGAGAGGGGGGGGAGAGAGAGAGAGAGAGAGAGAGAGAGAGAGGGGGGGGAGAGAGAGAGAGGGGGGGGGGGGAGAGAGAGAGAGAGAGAGGGGGGGGGGAGAGAGAGAGAGAGAGAGAGAGAGAGAGAGAGAGAGAGAGAGAGAGAGAGAGAGAGAGAGAGAGAGAGAGAGAGAGAGAGAGAGAGAGAGAGAGAGAGAGAGAAAGAAATAGAGAGAGGGGGAGGGAGGGAGAGAGAGTGAGGGGCATGGAGGGGAGAGGATGGAAGGATAGAGAGAGAGAGAGAGAGAGAGAGAGAGAGAGAGAGAGAGAGAGAGAGAGAGAGAGAGAGAGAGAGAGAGAGAGAGAGAGAGAGAGAGAGAGAGAGAGAGAGAGAGAGAGAGAAAGAGAGAGGGGGGGGGAGGGAGAGAGGGAGAGAGAGTGAGGGGAAGGGAGGGGAGAGGCGGGAAGGAGAGAGAGAGAGAGAGAGAGAGAGAGAGAGAGAGAGAGAGAGAGAGAGAGAGAGAGAGAGAGAGAGAGAGAGGGGGGGGGGGGAGAGAGAGGGGGGGGGAGAGAGAGAGAGAGAGAGAGAGAGAGAGAGAGAGAGAGAGAGGGGGAGAGAGAGAGAGAGAGGGAGAGAGGGAGAGAGAGAGAGAGAGAGGGAGAAATAGAGAGAGGGGGAGGGAGGGAGATAGAGTAAGGGGAATGGAGGGGAGAGGAGGGAAGGAGAGAGAGATAGACAGAGTGAGAGAGACAGAGACAGAGAGAGAGAGAGAGAGAGAGAGAGAGAGAGAGAGAGAGAGAGAGAGAGAGAGAGAGAGAGAGAGAGAAATAGAGATAGGGAGAGGGAGAGAGAGAGAGTGAGGGGAATGGAGGGGAGAGGAGGGAAGAGGCGGGAAAGAGAGAGAGAGAGAGAGAGGGGGGGGGGGGAGAGAGGAGAGAGGGGGAGAGAGAGAGAGAGAGAGAGAGAGAGAGAGAGAGAGAGAGAGAGAGAGAGAGAGAGAGAGAGAGAGAGAGAGAGAGAGAGAGAGAGAGAGAGAGAGAGAGAGAGAGAGAGAGAGAAAGAGGGAGAGAGAGAGAGACGGAGAGAGGGGGGTGGACAACGAGAGACCGAAAGTCTTACAAATAACGACAGAGACAGGAAAACAGAGAGAGAGAGAAAGAGAGAGAGAGAGCAAGATATCGCAAAAACGTCACGTGGAAATCAAAAGTCATAACATTTTCTGCAGCAGATGGCAGATTCCCAGGGTCTGTTGGCTGCCCACCCGCACCCGAAACCAACGGGATTAAAACTCCTATTATTTATCTCAAGTCTTGTTCACCAACGGGTAAATCAACGGTAAATAAACATTTTTCCTCTCAGTCACTTCTTGAGACACTCTTGCGAGGAGTTGCAAGTTTTAAACTTTCCACTCCGTGGTTTTGTTAAAGTTAAGTGCAATCTGCAAAACTTATAATTCCTAACGACTGAACTCATTACTTCGTGCAAAAAGAAATCTTATATATCTCATCCATTAGTTGAATGTCAGATTATATCAAATTTGGAATAAAATTGGGTCTGGTTAAGAATTCTCTAACTATTTTGGAATAAGTCTCTGTGTAGGAATCTATATTTATATTCGTTTTCATAAAATAGATACAAGGAAAATCTTCGGTCTCTGTTGATTCCATGTTCTATTAAATTGAAATCTTTTAAAGAGGGCGTGGAAAGAATACTAATCTGAGCTATATTTAGTAGCACTTTTACATACACAGTTGATCAGTCCCCGTAATATAACACATATGATGAGTATGCTCAGAGTCTTTATATACAAATGATAATTTACAAATAATGATGATTATAATACAATAATAAATGATATGATAAATGATAAATAATGAATAAGAATAATAATGATAATAATGATACTATAATGATAAATAATAATAATAATAATAAATAATTTACAATAACAGTGTGAAATTTCATGTTCGATTTCTGATCTACATAGGGCGTCGTTACCGGCACGTGCATCAACATGATCTAAATTCAAAGCTTGTGTCATTCTATATCTTGTTCGACACTTAAGACTGTACTGTCTACACTAATAGCAGTCTCCTTTTGTCAACCGAACCCTGAAGTTAAACGTTATACACACCCTTTATAATAACAAGCTTCTCCCTCTATTACAAACTGTGACCACCCTCCCTCCCATCAACCCCCCCCCCACCCCGCCCCAGACACCTGCCTTCCATAAACCTGTCTAACTCGGTCTCGCCGGCGTTCATACACCTTGATTAAATATCTGTCAGATGCTGGCTACGTAGTTTTAGAACAAAATGAGGTGGCGGCCGAGTTTATCTTCGGGATTCCAGCCAACACTTTATAGTCTGGGAATTTCCATGAAATTGGCTCGGGCGGACGCGCTTACGGGCGGCCCTACCTCGCCCTGTATGTTAATATAGGAGGGGCGGGTTGGAGGGCATGGAGGAGGGGGGGTGTATACGGGGGATCTGGATGGGAGGGAGGGGGGTGGGGGGCGGGGGCGACACAGGGGAGTAGGCTACACATGGGGTGTTGTTGGGAGAGGGAGGGGGCAGTGGGGAGTGGTTTAGACGGGGAAATCGGGGAGTGTGGCAAAGTGCAGCAGAAAAGTATTGCGCAGAGTAGGGTGTCAAGAGGAGGGGGAGCGGTGTGTAGCGAAGGGTTGCTAAGCGTTGCGCGTGCTATAGCTGGAATGCGAAGGGTGAGGGGGAGAAGTACTGTGCCATGGAGGCCGGTTGTGGAGAGTGAAAGAGGTCCTTTATGGTGGAGGTCGCTTATGGATAGTGGAGGTGGGGAACAGAAGGATGGTGAGGCAGGAGAGTGCTGGATCAATAAATAGTGGATAGTGAAAATGGGGTAAAGAAGTGATGGATGTGATGGAGTGTTGGTTAGCGGAGGAGAAGGGAGAGGAAGGAAGGAGGAGTAAGGAGACGAGTTGAGAGAGGATACAGGGTATAAGTGGGGGAGGAGACACACTGTAAGGATAGTGAACGAGGATAAGTGGGGGAGGAGACACACTGTAAAGGTTAAGTTGAACGAGGTAAAGTGGGGAGGAACATCACTGTTAGGTAGGGTGAACGAGGATAAGTGGGGGAGGAGACACACTGTAAGGATAGTGAACGAGGATAAGTGGGGGAGGAGACACACTGTAAGGATAGTGAACGAGGGTAAGTGGGGGAGGAAACACACTGTAAGGATAGTGAACGAGGATAAATGAGGGAGGGGACACACCATAAGGATATCGAAGGAAGAAAAGAGGGAAGGGATAAAGGAGGAGACACACTGTAATAACCGTGAATGAGGAGAAGTGAGGGGTGGGAAGGGAGGAGACAGATCATAAGGATAGCAAAGGAGATAAAGAAAAGAAGGAGGTGATAAAGGAGGAGGCACACCGTAGAGCGAGTGAAAGGAGGAGAAGAAAGGGATGACGAGTGAGGTTGTCTGATGAGAGACAGAAGAACGAAGGTCAGATTTATGAAATGAAGATATTGGGAAGAATGGTTCTACGGGGCAGAATAAAGACAGAAAAGGCTGTAACGAACAACATAAAAGAAAAAGGTGACTTTGCAAACTAACTGGGGGAACACGTAAAAAGCGACAGAGGTAAGGGTGAGGGTGAGGATGCTGGGGTTATTCGCCATAAAAAGGGAACAGGGATGATATATGACTTTCATATGTTCGGAAAGGCAGCATATTTAATAATGTATGGATATCTGCATATCCTTTTAGCTATGTAACTCTCTATTTCTGAATATAATGTTGTTATTTCTGTGAGTGAGTGAGTGAGTGTGTGTGTGTGCTTGGGTGTGCGCATGACTGTGCCGGTGTCTGTGTGCATCCGTGAATGGTATATGCATACACATACATGTCAGTTTATTGCAGATTGCAATACAAAATGAAA
>NW_028234425.1:13477553-13480053 GCF_977035675.1 Penaeus japonicus | reverse complement strand
CTGCTGTTACGCGGTATTGGCGAACGTTCGGTTATTGCCGTGTTGATCACTGACGGAAAGGGAACGGACGGACGGCCCGGTTACGCGATTGCGTCCCGGGGATGTCTCATTCACTTTGATGAATGGAGGGCAGGCCAAAGCACGATGTCTGCACGTCAGTAATTATGTATGAATGCGAGAGTTAGTGAGAACTCGGTGGTCCGAGATTAGTCCCGACTCCTGGTAAACGACCGTTCAGTGGAACTCTGAATCTCCTGAATTTATATTGTCCAAGTTCTCTGAAGTTGCTCTTGTGGCTGCCAGAGGCTCGGAAGCTTTCGTGCACATTTTCCTTCCGTGGTCACATTGGCTGCCAACTTTTTTGTGTGGATAGCCTACACTCTATGCACGCACGTACACAGGCATGCACAGTCAGACGAACTTAACGAACAGTGAGAGAAAGAAAAAGAGGGTTTGGAGGGAGGGAGGGGGGGGCGGGGAGAACTAAGAATTACTGCATATTGTAATACATTTTATACTTATACTCAACCGATATTATTGTCTTTCTCATTTTGTGGCTCTCAATGCTGAAATCACATACTAGCCATCGATCTCTGCAAACTGCAGACCTGCAATTGGCAGCGGTATGGGCTCCGACGCACGATATTGGGTGCTGAAAGAAAACTTTCATCATAAACATTAATTTCTTCGATTTCACTTCAGCACCAATGCAACCGCGTGGGTTGCATCCGAAAATCTGCCTGCATCTTATTCATTCCCCGAAGACACTCCCGTACAACAACGTAGGACACCACCACGCTCAAGTAACTGCAAACTAACAGAGAAAACCCATCGGCAAATCCTTCGACTCGGCAGCATTCCTGGCGCGCGAAGATCACGGGGGGAAGGTCTGTGGAATGGCCACTTCGGTGATTAGGCGTTTGGCAATTACACAGTTTAGGTCTTTGAGTCCACTTTCGAGGCCGCGGGTCGAAACAATTATTCATTTCGCGGATTGGTAATGCATTTCCATCTGTACGCGGATGGCGAACTGTTCGGTTATTGCCGTGTTGATCACTGACGGAAAGGGAACGGACGGACGGCCCGGTTCCGCGATTGCGTCCCGGGGATGTCTCATTCACTTTGATGAATGGAGGGCAGGCCAAAGCACGATGTCTGCACGTCAGTAATTATGTATGAATGCGAGAGTTAGTGAGAACTCGGTGGTCCGAGATTAGTCCCGACTCCTGGTAAACGACCGTTCACTGGAACTCTGAATCTCCTGAATTTATATTGTCCAAGTTCTCTGAAGTTGCTCTTGTGGCTGCCAGAGGCTCGGAAGCTTTCGTGCACATTTTCCTTCCAGGTCACCGTTGTCTGCGAACTTTTTTGTGTTTATAGCCTACAACCCATGCACGCACATACACAGGCATGCACAGTCAGACGAACTTGACGAACAGTGAGAGAAAGAAAAAAAGATTTTTGGAGGGACGGAGGGAGAGGTGAGAATAGCCAGAGAGAACAGACAGAGCGAGCGAATGGAGAGAGAGAGAGAGGAGAGAGAGAGAAGAGAGATGAGAGCAGAGAAGAGAGAGAGAGAGAGAGAGAGAAAGTTGCAAATATATATATATATATATATATATATATATATATATATATATATATATATATATATATATATATATATATATACATATATGTGTGTGTGTGTGTGTGTATGGACAGACATTGACAATTTGTATATTCAATCCCAACCGTTCAACCTTACACACCCATTTTCGTTTCTAAATCTTTATGAATTCCTTTTCAGAGATGCTCAGACACAGTGACTATAATACCATTACAAATCTTGTCAATGGTCACTAATTACAATTTTGCATTTACAGTAAAAGTTTCTCAGCAATTAGAAAGAGAGAAAAATACATAAACTTCTGGGAGTACATTACTGTAATCCATTGTGTTTCCTCATAACTATAAGACCAATTAAGGAACTCATTACCCTCCCCAGTAAAGTCCATTCCAGGTGAAACATTCTCTTTTTGGTCATTGCATTATCGTATGATAGAATTCTAATGGCAATGGACGAGGATGAATCAATATAAAAGTCAAATATTATTCCCTTTTACGTATCTTACAGTATAAAGAGACAACCCAATTTCTAGAACCTCTTCGATAAATCTCCTCTGGACACCGCAACAGCTGTCTGAGTTTAGGCTGTCGAAAGTGAGAGCTCACGCCAGACGTCCTCCGGGAGAATAAACTTAACAAACTGTAAACAAAATAGCTACGTTAAAGCTGAGGTTCTTGGTCCCTTTTTTCTAACGTTCCCAAATAAACAGACTGCCTATTAAGAACACCTATAAGGTCAAGGGAACCTGAAAACATTGCAATTCAATTGATTATTTCTCAATTCATTAGAATCCTGGAAATATGATTCCGTTGAAAGCGTAATAGTCAAACGAAATGACAACGGTCAATGCAAGTAAATATATATGATATATATTCATTAATGGACAAGTGA
>NW_028234425.1:13437553-13442553 GCF_977035675.1 Penaeus japonicus | reverse complement strand
CCATCACCCCGCTTACATCCCCCCACCCCACCCTCCTCCACCCATCACCACGCCCACATCCCCTATCCCGCCCTCCTCCACCCATCACCACGCCCAGATCCTCCCACCCCGCCCTCCTCCATCCATCACCCCGCTTACATCCCCCCACCCCACCCTCCTCCACCCATTACCACGCCCACATCCCCTACCCCGCCCTCTTCCACTCATCACCACGCCCACACGCCCCTACCCCGCCGTCCTCCACCCATCACCACGCCCACATCCCACACCCCGCCCTCCTCAACCCATCACCAGGCCCACATCCCACACCCCGCCCTCCTCCACCCATCACCACGCCCACATCCCACACCCCGCCCTCCTCCACCCATCACCACGCCCACATGCCCCTACCCCGCCCTCCTCCACCCACCAAACCATCCTCCACCACCCATCACCACGCCCACATGCCCCTACCCCGCCCTCCTCCACCCACCACCCCGCCCTCCT
Organism: Penaeus japonicus; assembly: GCF_977035675.1. Classification (NCBI taxonomy): domain Eukaryota; kingdom Metazoa; phylum Arthropoda; class Malacostraca; order Decapoda; family Penaeidae; genus Penaeus; species Penaeus japonicus. Next base: position 13,442,067 of record NW_028234425.1, on the reverse strand, counting down.
CCACCCACCAAACCATCCTCCACCGCCCACCACCCACCACCACGCCCTCCTCTACCACCCACCACCCCGCCCTGCTCCACCCCCCAAACGCATCCATCCTTGCAGTTCATCAAATAATCCATCAGACCCGGCCATTACTCGAGTCATACGGAAAGGGGGGGTCGCGGCCCCGTAGATCACTAATGCCGTGTAAGGGAGTTTCCGATAATAACGGAGATGGAGAAGAGAGGCGAGACGAGAGACGAAGATGGGCGGATTGACGAAGAAGTAGAGATCGAGAGAGATGGAAGGAGTGGAAGAAGGGCCGGGGCGAAGGAGAGGAAAAGGGAGGAAAATCGTTCGGTAAGATTGAAGGTGAAGAGAGCCTGAGGGTAATGGGTGGTATGGGAATTCTTGTAAGATTCGTAGTTGCAGGGACGGCCGTATATCTTTCCGAGTGTGCTTGGGTGTGTGCGAATGGCTGTGTGTGTGTGTGTGTGTGTGTTTGTGTGTGTGTGTGTGTGTGTGTGTGTTTGTGTGTGTGTGTGTGTGTGGAGGGGGGGGGGGCAAGTATGAGAGTGCAATAATCCATCTTTCTCTTTCGCAGCTTCTTTTCTATCGTCATCTATGTATCTATCTCTCTCTCTCTGTCTATCTATCTATTTATGTGTCTGTCTATCTATCTATCTTTGTCTCTCTCTATCTCTGTTTCTGTCTCTCTCTATCAGTCTATTTATCTATCTATCTATCTATTTATCTATCTCTCTCTCTCTCTCTCTCTCTCTCTCTCTCTCTCTCTCTCTCTCTCTCTCTCTCTCTCTCTCTCTCTCTCTCTCTCTCTCTCTCTCTCTCTCTCTCTCTCTCTCTCTCTCTCTCTCTCTCTCTCTCTCTCTCTCTCTCTCTCTCTCTCTCTCTCTCTCTCACACACACACACACGCTGTACAAATAAACTTAGAAATAGGATTAAATGTTACCATATATAGCATGAGAGTAAAAGGGAGATACAATAGTAACTAAAAACTGCATGATATATATTTCTAAAAGCTGCATCCCCCTATCACAAAAAAATACATAACTAACTAAAAACAAACAAATAATAAAAAAAAATAAAAAAGGATTTGGAAAATAAAAGATAAAAACAGAAAAAAAAAATCAGAAATAAAACTTTCTTTATGATACCAAGCGTGAAGACAGAATTCACAAGGGAAACCGAGCCTTAGTCATAAAAATGGATTTCACTTGTTCTCTTGCGAAGCTCAGAAACAAAAGGCGATCGGGCCATTTAAGGGATAAGCTAGGAGGGGGGGGGAAATTTCTTTTTTTCTGGCTATTTTTTTTTTTTTTTTTTTTTTTTTTTTTTTTTTTAGTTTCTGGTTAATAGGGAAATCTGTCTGATATAGGCTTTGGATTATTTGCGGCAGATTATAATGTATCCTATTTTCTTTCCCTTCGTTCAGGATTTGATCGTGAAAGATTGATGAGGAGGAGGACGAAGTGGAGGAGGAGGAGGATGACGATGATGGTGATGAGAAGGATGATAATGATAATAGCAATAATAATGATAATGATGTTAATCATGATAATAAAAATAATAATATTAATAATAATAATTACTATTATTATTATTATTATTATCATTATTATTATTATAATGATAATAATAGTAATGATTTTAATAATAATAATTATTATTATTATTATTATCACTATTATCATCATTATTATTATCATCATTATTATTACAATGATTACAATAATCGTGATGATAATTGTAATAACAATAATGATAATAATGATAATAATCATAATAACGATAGATGTTAATAAGAATGGTAACAATAATGATAACATTGATAATGATAACATCGGTAACAACAATCATAACAGGCACAATAACGATAATAGTTAATAATAAAAACAAAGACAACATCATAACAACAGCAACGGTATTACCACTAGTAATAGTACTGATAACGGTGATAATAATGATAGTAATAATGATGATTGTGGTAGTATTAGTAGTAGTAATAGAAGTAGTAGTAGTAGTCGTAACGATAGAAGTATTGACAGTAGTAGTAGTAGTAGTAGTTGTTGTTGTTGCAGTAGTTGTAGTAGTAGTAGTAGTTGTTGTTGTTGTAGTAGTTATAGTAGTAGTAGCAGTAGTAGTAGTAGTATAGTACTCGCATCAGCAACATAGACAACATCAATAACAGCAACACAGCAACACTAATCATTATTATCCTCAAAATCAAGGATGTCTCACATATCCCCCGTGTTCGTGCCTATGGGGAGACACACGAAAGATTAATAGTGTTTCAACGCCTGATACGAGAACGCGAAGGGGGATTGACTATTGGGTGAGGGCGAGATATCGTCGGGAAGAGGGGGGGGAGGCAGAGGGAGAGGCAGAGGGAGGGGGAGAGGGAGGAAGAGGACGAGGGATAAGGAGAGGGAGAAGGGAGAGGGAGAGGGGGGAGGAGGAGGAGGGAGAGGGAGAGGGGGGAGGAGGAGAGGGAGAGGGAGGAAGAGGAAGAGGGATAAGGACAGGGAGATGGGAGAGAGAGAGAGAGGGAAAATGGGGTGATGGATGGGGGAGGAGGAAGAGGGGCAGGGAGAAGGTGGTGGAGGAAGAGGGAGAGGGAGAAGAGGGAGAGGGAGAATGGGGGAGGAAGGGGGAGAGGGAGAAGGGAGAGAGAGAGGGAGAAGGGGGAGGAGGAAGATGGAGAGGGAGAAAAGGGAGAGAGGAAGATGAAGAGGGAAAAGGTGAAGGAAGGAGGGAGAAGAAAAATGGAAGAGAGAGGGAGCGGGAGACGAAGAGGGAGAGGAGGAGAGACGGGAAGAGGGAGACTGAGACGGAGAAGAGTAGTAAAAAGTAAAGGGAGAGGGAGAAGGAGAACGGGAGGATAGGAAGATAGATGGATAGGAAGTGCAAGGGAAAGGGAAAGGGAGAGATAGAGATAGATAGATAGAGAAAGAGAGAGAGAGAGAGAGAGAAAGAGAGAGAGAGAGAGAGAGAGAGAGAGAGAGAGAGAGAGAGAGAGAGAGAGAGAGAGAGAAAGAGAGGAGACAGAAAAAGAGAGAGAGGGGGGAGGGGGGAGAGAAAGGGGGGGTGAAATAGAAAGAGAGAGACAGAGAAAGACAGAGAGAGAGAGCGAAAGAAAGAAGGTAGAGGAAGGGGAGACGGGGATGGGGATGGGGGGAGGGCGAGCGGCGAGTATCATGAAGATCCCCGGAAGGAGACAGCTACGGAGGAGATGGCGTGAGAGAAAGAGAGACATCCACTCTTTAATCGAGTCACGTTGAGCGTGTGATTATATATTGTGAATGCCCTTACGCCCTCACCCCTCCGGCGGCAGTCAATTCAGAAGAACACATTGTTTTCTTCCGGGTAGCTGCTCCTGAAAGGGTCCGGCTTCGCGAGGATAGGATAATGGCCGGCCGTCCGGGGACTTCTCAAAAGGATTCCTCGGGAAGCTGGCAAATGTATGGCCGAGCTGGGAGGGCTCATCGCGGGGCACACAACGCCGGGTGCTCCTTCCTGCCAAAGGATTGCCGTGATGGATGGTGGGCCTTGATGTGCGTGCGCGAATGTGTTTGTCCGAGGGAGGGGAAGGCAGTTCTTGGCATATCTGAGTGTTTGTTTGGTGTGTCTTTGTCGTAATTGTTCTTTATCTGACACTGTTTTATGTGAGAGGACTTTGAATCTGAGTGCTTGAGTTAGGATAGTATAAGACAAGAAAAGAAAAGTGCCTATGATATATATCACTAAAACCGACAGACTCTTTACAAGCAACATAACGAAAAACAAGAAGACGATATGTTACTCCCGTATTAGCATTTAATCTAAATAAAACGCACAACGGCATTAGTTATCATCAAGACTCACTTAGGAGGTTCTGAATACCCTAAACCATAAATGCATCTAAAATATAACTACCAACTGTAATCCATAAAATATATCCATGAATATAGGATGAATATAAACTAAGGTTACAAATATATCCTTGACACTGCCAAGGAAAAAAATATATATATTTCATATATCTATGTAAATATATTTTAGATCAGAATCTTCTTCCACTGGATTTCACATCCTTCGACGGTCATAATCGACTGGATTTGTAATTAGTCGCTGATCGCCCCACGTACTCAAGCCCCACTGGATTTCCCTGTCAGGTCGTCCTCTTAGTGAAGTTAATCCTTGCTGAATTAATTAGTATAAGTTGCGATAATCTGTCCCGGATATTAGATTAGCCATGATTAGAGGAAACGCTGGTAAGTTAGGACAATCAGATTACAATCACATGGAGGGGATCTTAGTTCCTCGTCGTCCCACTTGGCGACCCTCTTCAAAGTCATGTTCCGGCGACTATGTAGGGGAGATGGAGAAGGGAGAATAAGAGAGGGGGAGAGAGAGAGAGAGAGAGAGAGAGAGAGAGAGAGAGAGAGAGAGAGAGAGAGAGAGAGAGAGAGAGAGAGAGAGAGAGAGAGAGAGAGAGAGAGAGAGAGAGAGAGAGAGAGAGAGAGAGAGAGAG
>NW_028234425.1:13415053-13420053 GCF_977035675.1 Penaeus japonicus | reverse complement strand
TATTATTAGACAAACAACAGTAAAGCAGTATATTATAATAGCTCAAGAAGTTGTCTTCACAAAAGGTATAAAACTCAGACAAAATTGGTACCTTGCCGTAGAAATTTGTCAGTATAATGTATAGCTTCCATTTTTTTTCAAAATATCAAATGATTTTTCACATATTGTATATATTTACAATTGATTGCCTCAAACTTCAGTAATTTATATCATAATATATCATCAGTATATCATAATAAAAATATATATTCTAAAGGTCATCCCTAGAATTATCATAAAGATGTATATTCCATGACTATGAGCATGATGATTGGTTGCACACTATTGCAAAAAATTCCAGTATTGCTTTACCAGAACTGATATAAATGGCATGGCTAGATCTTAAGAAAAATAATAATTGCAGTCTATAATGGGAACAATGGTTGCGTATTTTTCACTATAAAATTTAGTAACAAATGAACTGACTTTTTTCATTTGTTTTACAACAAAAGCATATTTTATGATGTTAAATCAAAGTAAAGTACTGGCTTTAACCTTTTGTTTAGATACTCCAAGTATGACTTTTTTCCCATAAAGGGTATCATAAATTTGCTGACCTCATTTACACTGGCATTCAGACTGTGAGAACATTACAGATTATGACTAACAACATAACAGAGATATTAAAAGTAATTGTTACTTTCAGTGCCACTATATCTACAGTATTTATCAACTTATTAAATTGGCACATCATTTACCTAACAAATAATCAAAGTAGTGTTTGGTTGGATACATATTTGTTTAATAATAAAGAAGAAAAACATTATGATGTGTACCGTAGCATATGGCAACTAATGGTCAGCAATGACACAAATTTGGGCATCATAGAATAAATATCAAAAGCAATGTGCAAGTGAAACATTGTTTGATATAGAGATATGGCACTTCTAAAGGATATTTCTCTACTCTGTGCACTGGAAATAATCATCTGTCATTTGATTTTCAATTACGCACCTTTCTCTAACAATTCTACAACCCACTGGATGCCTTTGGACTGCACATTTCTTTGACTGCATTCACCACAATGAACTTAAAATACTTTAAACAGTCTAAGGACACCCTGGATTAGATTAAACACAAGGCATGGATATGCATCACATACCACCCTGGTTGTTACAGTAATTCTGTTGTCAAGTATCTATAGTCATAACTCATGATATATCTTTCTAACCAATATATCAAATATGGTACTACTGTACTTGTAAATACTAAAGCAAAATGAAAAATATATATGATGAATTCATATGACTTGAGTGCAAAATTACTGTTTGTTAATTACTGGCTCAGACTGGGTGACAATGGGGCCACTCGTTAAGATCCTCATTTTCTCTCATATTAAAGAAAATATTTTCACATAAGAGTAACTAAAATACTGCAGAGAACTGACATATTAAATAACTTTGGTAACAAAGTGAACCATATCATATAATAAATAATCATGCTATAAGGTTTTAACCAAACCTCAACCACGGCAGACACTGGTTATATATTTTGTGCCTTTGTCAAAAGTAGAGGGAAAGCTAATGTACTGCAAACATCTCTTAGTAGTAAATATTCATCAGAAAGAAAGTGGCAAGCAGAAAACCTGAAGACTAAGAGATGCAAAAATAAGAAAACTTTACCAGACTAGACCAGTATAGTCAGAATGACAGTTGTTAGATTTGGACTATCTTTCCATACGTTTGCATTATACTTCATGTACAATAATTCAGTTTAACTTACTGAAGCAGTATATTAAAAATGCCCTGATAGTTGAACTTTCACTTCCATATGATGGAAAACACAAAATAATATACCAATCACACGTGTATAATTTTTGGCAAACAGCTCTCAACACACATAAATACAATTTTTACTCAATCTCTCTCATATCTCATATATTTCATTTTAAATAAGGAATGATGCTGCAGCTGCTTTTCTGGAGAAAAGTTTAGAGAGAAAAAAAAAACTCACCACATAACAAGATAAATGCCAACATATAAAATAGACACAGAGAACATATTCACACCATTAAATTGTATGACTGTCTAAGAGAAATCAGAAATCAAGTGGCTAGTGATAACACAGAAGCCTTCTCCAAATGGCTTCATCCTGAGCCGGCAAAAGTATTTGGCAATGAGCAAAGGGATACTCCTAATCACAAGAAAAGTTTGGATTTCAGACGGTCATCACCAATGTTTATAATTTTATCTGAGAACAGATTCTACTTGTAAAATGGTAATTAAATGCCCATATTATAAGCATCATTTGATACTCTCTTCTTGAATGAATGAAATAAGTAACTTAAAAAGCTTTTTTTCTCTACTATAAATGTAGCCACTGAGCACAATTGATCATGCTATTCTAACTATTTCACTTAATAGGAAATAATCATGAATAATTCTTTGGAACAAAACATATATCTACATGTAACCACATAATCACTTGATATATATATACAGTATATATCTATATATATAAAACTAGTTTTTAGCATTACACTTAACTGGCAAATCAGTTTATCAGAAAATAAGTTACACGGAAAGAACTTTGACACAGGAAGTGTAGAGTGAAATGGGTCACAATTTCAATACATTTAATATTTGTGTTCAGAAAAAAATCCTTCAAGTACATAATCCAACATCATTGTCAACCTTGATATAACAAATATAATGTTTTCATTCTCACAAGATATATTGAAGTCTTTACTCTACTTTAGTTGATGTCGGCAGCAATACAGATTTCTTGGTCTGAATTAGCCTTCTTCTCAGAAACAAGATTGGTGATCTTGTTCCTTTTCCCATCACTGTTGGCTCGAACAAGGACACTCCTTGTGGCAGATTTGCCTTTCTCACTACTAGCTCGAACAAGAAGACTCTTTGTGTTAGCACTTGGTTCCCCTTGGTCTGACCCAGAAGTTGCATTACCTCTCATGGAATTCTGTTCCTCATTGTCAACATTATTCTGTTTCAACTGGTCGCTCTGCGTCTCACCACTGGAGTTCATAAGAGCATTGGATGATTTCGTAGATGGTTCATCACTCCCAGACCGTATGATGAAGTTTCTGACAAAATTAGTTTGATCTACACTGCAAGCTCTGACTAACAAACCTCGCTTAACAGTTCCCTGTTCTTCACTCTTAGCCTTAACCAGCGGATTCCTTTTCGTCAGACTCTTTCCGTCAAACTTGGGCAAGCACATGAAGTCTCTCCTGCTGTTGTTCCTCTCGGAAACAGGAGAGTCTTGCTGCTTTTGGTCCCTGTCCCTCTTCTTCCTCCCTAGCTGGTTGAGGACACGTCGAATAAAGGCAGTGGGCCCAGCGGAGGTTCTGCTAACATCCGGAATGTCAGCAGAGGGAGGCGAGGGTCACCAAGCGTCTGTGTAACGCACGTCCACTTCTTGGAGGGCAGGCAGGGTCTCTTTGAGGGTTTCGAAGGTTTGCAGGGAGAGATTCGTGCTGTTGAGGTTCAGTTTCCGCAAACTCTTGATGGCTGTTGAGGAGAAAATGTTGTAGCTTTTATCTCATAGGTTCTTTGAAAATAATGATTAAGATGTACTTTTTACGGTAGTTAATTTATTGCACAGATAAAGCATAAATTACATATAAAGTGAAAACAATAAGAGTGTCATTATTATCATTACTATTATTATCATCTTTATCATTACTATTATTATCATCTTTATCATTGCTATCTTTATCATTGCTATCATTATCATTTTTAATATCATTATCATTATAACTTTCATTATCATCATTATCATTATTGCTGTCATTATCAAAATCATTATCATCATCGTCATTATCATTATCAATATCATTATTATCATTATCCTTGCTACTACTACTAATTATAATAATAACAATGATTATAGTAAAATGATTATAGTAAAAAATAATAATAATGAAAATAACAAAAGCACAATAATAATGATAACAATTATCATGATAACAATGGTAGCAACAACGACTTAATAAAGATAATAATAATAATAAAGATAAAAATAATAACATTGATAACAATTGGTATTAGTATTAGTAGTAGTAATAATAGTATTCATAATGATTTAAAGATATTGATAATCATCATTATAATGATAATGAAAAATAATAATGATAACAACAACAATAAGAATATCCATAGATATAATATCAATCAATAAATCTTTAATCATAATAATAATAATAATAATAACAGTGATAATTATACAAAAGATGATAATAATGAGAGTGACAATGACAATCACGCTTATGGTCATAATGATGATGTGGTGTCGATGATGATGGTGGTGGCGGTGGTGGTGATGGTGATGATGATGAAGATGATGATGATGATGATGATGATGATGATGATGATGGTGATGATGGTGACAATGATAATGATAAAAATGCTAACCTGTCAGAGTGCCTAAGCCTTTATCTGTGACAGGAGTTTCACACAGATTTAGCACTTGTAATTTGTGAAGATGTTCTGATATCAGCTGCAAACCCACGTCACCAAACTGTAAGAAATATAAAAAGAACTCTGTAACACAATAAATATTAACATTATTTCTAATAAATCAGACTTTCCATGATGAAACACCATGAAAAATATTTTAAAATCCATGGCTTCGTAATCAGTCTCTATCACCAACAGTACTATATGACTGAAAATCATCAATACCCACAATCTTAAAATGTCACATGTTCTGATGGATCATAATCTATGAGTATCAACCCAGAAGTTTTACTAAGAATAATTGTATGTATACTTTATTAAGATCTAGTAAATTCACAGAAAAATGCAATTAAGAAAACGACAGGCTCCCTACTGTACCTGTGTGGCCCAGAGGTTGAGGTAGCGGAGGGTCGGTAACTTGATGAGCTGTTCTGCGCAGGCGCTGGTGACACGAGTGAAGGCTAAGGAAAGACACTCCAGGTTGCCAAAGGATCCAGACGACAGCATGCGGTTCACATCAGCATCGGTGCTTCTACTTGGGAG
>NW_028234425.1:13400053-13402553 GCF_977035675.1 Penaeus japonicus | reverse complement strand
ACAGAGAGAGAGAGAGAGAGAGAGAGAGAGAGAGAGAAAGGAAAGAGCGAGCGAAGAAGAGTTCGACATCCCTGACTTTAATACTACAATATTACGGGAGTCAATCATGCGGTTATCAAAAGAACCAATCAACAATACAAAAAAGGAAAAAGAAAAGAAAAAGAAAAACAGACAAACAAAGACAGACGATGAAGAAATAAGAGGTGCTTACCGTGGTGAGTATGGAGGACGCCAGTTCCAGGGGGACTCGGCACACGGTATGATCATGAAGGGGGGTTGCCAGAGACAACTCCACCAAGCTCTGGAAGAAAAACGGATATTGACGAGAAGGTCGTTATGGGGTTATTGATATCATATAAAAAGGACGTTATGGACAAGCTGATGAATGGTCTTTCTAGGCCTGTTGATAGAAAGTCGCTTTGCCAATATGTCATAGGAGTTATTAAGTTTATATAACAGTTAAAATCGACTTATTGTTACATAAGATGTTGTTATGTACTTATTTATATAATGTTAAAGGTTGTCATAGACTTGCTACTGATTTCACATATGAAGTCGAAGTCGTTATGGACTGATTGACATTAATCTTTATTCATATACAGAAGGATACGGACTAAGGTTCTGACGTCGTTATGGATACATGAGTGATATCATCCTCTTAGTAAGCAGCTTTAGTCTCAGCTAAAAGAAAAAAATATATATATATAATAACACAGGCAATTCAACTTACCTTAAGTTCCTTAAGAAGCACCTCTGGTCTCTTAGCCGTGCGTAGAACATTTCGATACTTGAAGACATTTTTCTGGAAGAAAAATATGGTCGTCGTTTATTAAAAGAGAAGTAGTTAGTTATGTCAAGAACAAAGACCTCATTTCTAAATAGGAAAGTAGGAACGAACTCAATATATTTCATCTTTAAAACTCTCCCTCCAAGATGAAGTCCCGGTCGGTCCATAATCTGAAACTGATTCTGAAAAGGTAATATCCGTATAATTACGTCTCCTAACTGCCGTATCAAAAGGCATGCAGAGGTATTAATCAGGGGGGTCTTTGGTGTCACTTTGCACAACCACGACTCAAGAGGAATTAATTATCTTCTATACAGAGTAAAGAGTAACCAGCTTCAGCGGTCTTTTTCTCCTCTTCGCACTCTCTTCTGCTTCTTCTTTCCTACTCCTGCACCCTATTCTTATTATCATTCTTATTTCTATCATCATTCTCATTCTTATTCCTATTCTTCTCTTTCTCCTTCTCGTTTTTCCCCCTTTCCCTTCTCCTTCTCCTTGTCCTTCTCTTTATTCTCCACTTCCTCCTTCACCTACTCCTCTTTTTCTTTTTCTTTTTCTTCTTCCTCCTCCTCCTACTTCTTCTTCTTCTTCTTCTTCTTCTTCTTCTACTACTACTTCTTCTTCTTCTTCTTCTTCTTCTTCTCCTCCTTCTTCTCCTCCTCCTTCCCCTCCTCCTCCTCCTCCTCTTCCTCCTCCTTCCCCTCCTCCTCCTCCTCCTCCTCCTTCCCCTCCTCCTCCTCCCCCTCTCCTTCTCCTTCTTGTCCTCCTCCTCCTCCTCCTCCTCCTCTCCTCTTCTTCCTCCTTCCTCCTCCTCCTCCCCCCTCCTCCTTCCCCTTCTTTCCTTCCTCCTTCCTCCTTCCTCCTTCCTCCTTCCTCCTTCCTCCTTCCTCCTCCCTCCTCCCTCCTCCCTCCTCCCTCCTCCCTCCTCCCTCCTCCCTCCTCCCTCCTCCCTCCTCCTCCTCCTTAATCCCTCCTCCCTCCTATTTCCTCCTTCCTCTTTCCTCCCTCCTCCCTCCTCCTTCCTCCTCTCTCCTGCCACCTCCCTCCTCCCTTCTCCTCCCTCCCTTCTCCTCCCTCCCTCCTCACTCTTATCCCTATTCATATCTCCTCCCTCCTCGCTCCTCCTCTTTCCCTATTCCCTCACTCTTTCTTCATTTTCCTTCCCAGTCTTCGCAAACATACGCTCTTTTTGCCTTTCACTTTCTCTCATATCCCTCTGCTCTTCCTCCTAATCACTAGATTCAATTAACTTTTCCTTATCTCGCGCACTTACACCCCCCCCCCCCCCGGCACATCCTGCAATCGAAGCAACGGCCACATTAACTGCAAAACGAAGATAGAGTTAAAACACGATGGTGGGGAAAGGGAGGGGAGTAGGGGGATGGGGGAGGGGAGGGGAGGGGATTGAGGTTATAGAAGGAAGGTTTTTGGAACTGGGAAATAAACACCCGTAGGGGGAGGGAGAGGATTTGATTTTAATTTTGATAAGTTTATTCATACTATATACAGTGTATACACATGTATAGGCATAGGTACTATGCCTAAATCGTTTGTACAGTTCATGTTAGATTCTAAGACATACTGTGACCCTGTCAATTGATATGCTAGGGCAAAGCTATACATAAGACATAGTAGTGCATGTATATCACTCCAGAAAGATCTTGCAATTTTATCTATTACAGGCAAAGTTCTTGTGTTTACGTAATATATCTG
>NW_028234425.1:13382553-13385053 GCF_977035675.1 Penaeus japonicus | reverse complement strand
TCTATCTATCTATCCATATATCTATCTATTTATCTATCCATATATCAATCATAATACATCTATCTATCTATCTATCTAACCAATTATCTCTCTATCTATTTCCCTAAACATCTCTGTTATTCACTTTCTATCTATGTTTCTCTCTCTCTTTCTTTTGTCTTTTTATACTCTCTAACCTCGTACACTGAAAATCAAAGGACACAAAAGAAAAAAATATGAAGAGAGAAAAAAATGGAGAGAAGGAAAAAAAAGCTAAAACAAGACACTTGAAATGCAAGGTCAGAGACACCGTGAAGTTTAAAGGACAAGTTCGGTTCATCGTGCGGACAAATAAGGAGAGGGAGAGATATACGGATGAGAGGAGAGGAAATCGTGATGTGTTTGGATGATGTGAAGGAAGAGGAAGAGGAATGGTAGATGAAAAAAAGGGGAAGGAGTGAGTTAGGGTGACCAAACACTCAAGGGAAGGTGTGTGTGTGTGGGGGGGGGGGGGTAAAAGAAGAGTCACCGAAGAAAGAGGAAGGGAGGAAGAAAGAAACGGAAGGCGGGGAGGAGGGCGGAGGAGGGTTGGGAAAGGGGGGAGTGAGGGAAGGGGTCGATATTCCCGCCCTCGTTCCTCACGCCTCACTCACATTTGCACGGTGACCCCTTCCCTCCCTCCCTCCTTCCCTCTCTCCTTCCCTCCCACCCTTTCGTGGCTTATGCTCACCTTGTGCCAAGTGCTTGCGCATTCCCACACCTCTGAAGGCGAAGTCGTGCCTTATACGACCATACATCAACCGAGCTAAACAAGGCTTTATTTTCTACACTCCACACAAGGTCACAAAGCCTTTTTTTGGGGGTGGGTGGGAGGGAGGGGGTCACTCCTGTCTACGAGCAGCAAGATGAAACAATACTTCCATATTCCATCAACCCTAACGTCTACTCTTCCCTAAGACAATGGTCGTTTCCTCACTCTCCCCTTTTAGAATGTGTATGGACGGGACGACCCCGCTTAGACGACGACGGCACGAGTTAGGCAAGGTGGAGGGCGCACGGTCAGGGTCACGTCAGCTTTCACTTCAATCTTTCCCACTACTTGGCCTTTTGGGAACCCATACGACGTGCAAGGAACAGGGATACCTTCCATCACTGAGCCCCTATGTGTGGAGATGTTAGGGAAAAAAAAAAGAATAAAAGGCCCATTTCGAATAAAAAAGAGACAATGCTGACATGTGAAGAATGCGTATTTGGGAAAGAAAAGAAGAATGAGGACCCGGAACAATAGAGGATCTGATAAGTAACACGAATTGGCCGTGACACTATCAACACTCACGTGTCCAGAGACAAGCAATGAGGGAAAAAAGAGGTGCAAAAGATTCTTTACAAAAGTAATAATAATTAACGTGTCCTCTATGAAGACCACACACAGAGAGAGAATTACAAAGAGTTATTATGAAATCATATTCACCGAAGACTTTTAAACAGATCGTGAAAAGATGGCGCAACAAAGCAACAAAAAAAAACGGGGTTATAATAGAGGCAAGGTCGCGAAGTGCTGGCCTTCCTGCCTTGAAAAAGTCGAAATAGTGTCATGCAACATAAGTTGGATTTTGCCATTACCTTTATTGTTCCCCCCCCCCCTCCCCATCCCCAGTCGCACAAAATTTCATTCTGTTTAGTCTGTTCTTCAGAATATTTTGAAATACAGATATATGCTTTGTATTTTACTGTCACTTTTTCATTATTCTGTTTACACGCATAGGTGACAGGCAAGATTGCTTCCGGTTATCTTGACGCGTGTTATGGCTTTGGGTAATAATCAAAGAAACAAGGCTATTTTTCCCGGAAACAATGAACAGTCACTCCATTCGAAAAAAAAAGATATTTCCCATCAAGCGTGAGGACTGGAGGACCCATTCAATAACAGTAACAATAGCAAATATTGTAAGAAAAAAGTGAATATCTGTTGGTAAAATGTCCATAAAACAAAACTTATTTCGGGCTTGATGAAACAAAAGCTGCAGCGCTTCACGATTTCATAATAATAAGTTTCTTGGACGTACCCACGAATAATAAAAAGTCGTAAGCTTCTAGAAATGTATACGCTTTGAGAGATTAGTTAAATTAATAATGATAATGATTTGTTGTGTTAATCTGATAGTTGTAGATATCAGGCCAGATTATATTTTCCATTAAAATGATATCATTCGAGCATTCAGAACTAAGCATAGACTGGCCAGGAAGCATACTGTCAGAGTTCATTGCGACAGTGTTTTGTTTTGTTTTTTTTCTGATAAAGTATTCGAAGCGCGCCAAATACACCACTTGTGTCGTTAAAGCTATTCAGACTCCTTCATACCTTTTTTAAACCTTACTTTCAACCGAGAATTCCAAGAGTGAGCTTCTATCTGCAGCTTTTCGTACCTTTTTCTTCTGACAAATAAGTTTAATCCTCAGATGTAAGAATAAAAGTAAAAGTCAGTTGATCAAGATAGCGTTTGTATTGTTGTATTTTAAT
>NW_028234425.1:13372553-13377553 GCF_977035675.1 Penaeus japonicus | reverse complement strand
TAATCTTCCTCATTCTGTGGTTGAACTTGGTGATTTTTTTTTAAAGAAAATAGTTTATCAATTGTTTTCTCTTTGCCTGTCCAATTTTACAATATGTTTGGTTTTATCATTTCATAATGATTGCTATATTATCCTTATTATTGTTGTTATATTTTCCTATTGTTGTTATATTATCCTTATCATGTTGTTATATTATTCTTATTATTATTGTTATAATTATCAAAATTAAAATCATTATCATCTTAATAATTAATATTATTATCATCAATATCATTAATATTATCAGTCATCATCAACATTATCATTATCATCTTCATAGTTAATATTAGCATTAATAACACCGCTGACATCATAAATCATAAACATAAATTATTACTACATTTGTGGTCGACAAAATGCACAGTGTAACCAAATAAAATTGTTCAGATAAAGATTCTAAGTTATATTGTGTTTCGTGTATGTAAATATGTGGATTTTAATCTTTAATGAGAAATGATGACAGACAAGATTACTCTTTACAATCAAGTCCTCTGTAAATGTATGAAGATAAACATGACCGCTTCCAAGACACGACGTCCGTTACAGCATCTGCATACACCAATATCTTAATCCAGCTTTACTATTCTGATTCAGTCATCATTGTCCCAATTACTGTCGGGAAATGATTTGAAAAGAACACCCGCCAGCATCCGTGTCAGTGAATAATGCCATTTTGATCTTCCTGATTCCCCATTTTCTCCGTGGGGATAAGGCTTCAATCATACACTCTTGCCGGAACAAGAATATTAATTAGCCACCAGGCAAGCGGGCAAGCAGGGCCCCAACTTGTACAGAGAAGCCGCAGGGCCCCTCACATGATTGTCCTCCCAGACGCTTTCGTGAGGGCGTCCAAAAATCGCCTCTCCGCCGTGAGGGGATAGGGGTTATAGTTGCAGAACTCTGGCTGGGTGAAGTTCAACATTCGGTTGCTCTGATATCACATCTATGGTGGGACGCTCTGAGGCTCACCGTCGATGTGAATCCGTTTTGGGTTGAGTTTATCGTAGACGTGTAGGCTAATTTCGTCTGTATATAGTTGGAGCATAGAGTGCAAATCTAGATGATGTTAGGTTCGCATCCTTATCCTGAACTTGTGTAAAGGATCACGAATTCTTAAAGGTTGGATTAGGGTCGAAGCCGGAAGTAAATTTTTGCACGTTTCTTTAGCCCATGTTTTCGGGCTCCAAAGTTATCGCGCAAGGACTTCCGCTAACATTAATATTATCAAATACTTGAATAAAAAATGAGTACAGCACGTGCTACTTTTAATAAAATATATAGAGCCGATAACAAAATGTCATTAATTGTGTGAACTAACACTTTTTATCGTAAAGCTTATAGTACAGAATATATAAATCATATAGTATAGGGATACTAGCTAACCAAGTCTGAGATGTAGAGATTAAAACAGGTGGATAAAGATCTTGACAGACGCTTAACCAGAGAGATAATTATTACATGACAGGTATGTCGCCATAAAGTCATTTGAGCATGTCTACATTTGTTTGTCATCCATTAGGGACGCATCTTCCACGAACACTCACTGTATCCTCATGCAAGTAAAACAGTATCCTTACAGCCGTAGCGCTGGGGATGTGACAGTCATACGACGCGACAACCGATCCCCACAGGCATCGAGCCACAGATCTGTCTTATTAACCCTTCACGTGTTAAGAGCAGTTCATGACGTGTGACATGCGGCGCTCGCCTCGGCCACCCTGATGCGCTCCTTCCCTTGCAACACGCGGTAGGGCCGACCGGCGGAGAGTCAGACGGTGACTTTTGTGCGTCGTAAATGTGCCAATTAAAGTGTCACTGAAGGAAACAGTTGGCACTCCCAACGGGCCTTCCAAGATCGTATTTTTTTAGTCTTATTCTAAAATTTGAATGTACTTATATGTATAAATATGTATATATGTAAAATATATATATATGTGTGTGTGTGTGTGTGTGGTGCTTCTAATATATATTTGGATAATTACACATATTGAAAACATGAAAATTACTCCGCAGGAAAATATAACTTTACTCTTCTCTCTCTCTCTCTCTCTCTCTCTCTCTCTCTCTCTCTCTCTCTCTCTCTCTCTCTCTCTCTCTCTCTCTCTCTCTCTCTCTCTCTCTCTTTCTCTCTCTCTCTCTCTCAATCTCTCTCTCTCTCTCTATCTATCTATCTATCTATCTATCTATCTATCTATCTATCTATCTATCTCTCTCTCTCTCTCTTTCTCTCAAATAATCAAAATGACTCTATTTGCCATGCACCGCCTGTCATGCGTCAAACAGGCGATCGGAAATCAGTTTCTTCCGAAGCCCGTGTCAACAGTAGCAGGTGACAGTTGTCAATGCCTCGGTTATTCATTTCTTCATGTCATTCAGAGAGATCACGGGAATCCTCTACTACTGCCCCGTGATCTAAGTGAATATTGACTTTGAGAAATAGGGTATGAGAAATATACAACATTACTTTGTTGAATTTTTAGCCAAGATATACCATCAACTGATATATTAACCAATTTAGTTATCATTATTATCCCCTTCATTATCGACATCATTACCATCATTATCGTGTCATAAGTATCTTCATCATTATCATTATTAATACTATCATTATTATTATTATTATTATCATTGATATTATTGTCATATTGTTATCATTATCATTATTTTCATCAATACTGTTATTATTATTAAGATTATCATTATTCTTATCATAATGATTATCATCATAATTGTTGTTGTTGTTGTTATCATCATTACCGACATCACCATATCAATTTAACCAACATTGTTTACCAAGAGGCAGTCATTATTATCGTCTTAGGTTTCATGCACAAATGAATTATCACATTTTCTGTATTACTGAGGATAATAGCCTGATAGATCCTGGATATTACTACACGCTCTGTCGCAACTATTACCCGGAAGCAGAGGAAGACAAATAATGAAGGAGAGAGAGAAGGATGGAGAGTGGGAGGATGAAGGGTTGAAGGATGAGAGGGAGGGAAGGAAAGGGGAAGGGGAGAAGGGGGAGTGAGGGAGAAAGGAAGGAGGGAGGGAGAGAGGATGGAGGAAAGAAGTGAGTGAGATAGGAAGGATTAAGGAAGGGAGGAGAATGGAGGAGGTAGAGAGGGAGAGAGGGAGGAGGAAAAGAGGAAGAGTGGGAGGGAGAGAGATGGTAGAAGAAGAGAGAGAGAGAGAGAGACAGAGACAGAGGGAGAGAGAGAATGAGAGGGAGATACATGGTAGATGAATAGCGAGATTGAGATAGAAGAGAGAGAAAGAGAGATTAAAATTCAATCAAACCCAAAGAAAGGGTAGAGGAATATATTTCATCTCAATTACACGAAAGAAGTGAGGAGAATGAAAGCAAATACAGAAGGGAGGGACAGAAGCGAGAGGGGGGAGGAGTGTGGGCAGATGGGGGAGTCCCATGACCAGGTATGCGATGACGCCATGAACTTAAGATTACAGGTGAAAATGAGAAAACACGATGATTGTTGCATTTGGAATATCTTTTTTTTTTTTCTTCCGATAAGAAGATAAAGATTGTAATGAATGATATATATGTGTGTGTGTGTGCGACTCCTGGATTTCCCTATTTCGTAACGTCATCAAGTTGATACGGTCCTCATCCTCCTTGTGTTTACTATGACCAAATCTATTTCCTTCTTTGTCATCTTGCCTTCTTTTTAATACTCTTCAGCATTTTTTTTTTCTATGTCTTGGTATGTCCCTTAGTGCGCGCTGTTCTCTTCCTATCCTTTTGGTGTAATTATCAACATCAACGTTTCTCTTTATCTTTAAGTACTTACTAATCCAGTCGTAGTACATGAAGAGCATTAAAAAGAAGGCAAGATGACAAAGAAGGAAATATATTTGGTCATAGTAAACACAAGAAGGATGAGGACCGTTTCTAACTCGTCTATCATGATAAGAAAAAAACACTGGTTAAAGAATTTCCCTTTTGTGCAATGCGGTCAGGCACCTAGCTAACTGAATTCGTTACTTTAAGATGGGTTCGTCTGTACCAGTTGACTGTGTATATATAAAGAGTGTTTAAAAAGATAATTTTTACAAATCTGTTGCTGGATACATACGCATATTGTCAATATGGAAAGTACAGCCACAGACAAGCAGGTACAGTATATTTTCTGAATGTTTAGCCTTATTTAAATTGGCACTGTGCCACGCTCTCTACATGATCTATATAGCACAAGAGGGATAGGCATATAAAATGATCATGACGTGACGATCTGGTTTCTCTGGGTCATGGCATAGGTACAAGACTAACTCGACATGAATAGATGAAGGCCATGGAATGTTTACCACAGATGCTTATTTGGCTCAGCTACATACCGTGGGACTATTTGAAGTGATTCACACTCATAGCAATGGAACTGGTCAAAAGGCAACGGGGTAATACAAGGCCTATTTATACATCCGGCAATAAGATAAATATTGAAAAGGTCATGTACATATACATGAACTTATACTTAAATATATATAACTACATATCTGTGCTTTTATCTACAGCTGTCTTTTAGTTTATATCTATAAATATGCGTGTGAGTGCGTTTCCGTGAATAAGTTAATGAGTGAGTGATTGTGAGTGTGAGCGTGAGTGTGAGCGTGAGTGTGAGTGAGAGAGAGAGAGAGAGAGAGAGAGAGAGAGAGAGAGAGAGAGAGAGTGAGTGTGAGTGTGAGTGTGTGAGTGTGTGTGTGTGTGTGTGTGTGTGTGTGTGTGTGTGTGTGTGTGTGTGTGTGTGTGTGTGTGTGTGTGTGTGTGTGTGTGTGTGTGTGTGTGTGTGTGTGTGTGTGTGTGTGTGTGTGTGTGTGTGTGTGTGTGTGTGTGTGTGTGTGTGTGTGTGTGTGTGTGTGTGTGTGTGTGTGGGTGTGTGTGTGTGTGAAGAACTGCAGGAATTCTATTATCTATGCCGCAGTTATTTTGCAATTCATGAATG
>NW_028234425.1:13347553-13367553 GCF_977035675.1 Penaeus japonicus | reverse complement strand
CCTTTCCTTGAGAACAGTGTTAAGGTTGGCACACCGGTGTTACGCGCCTGGAGATATATTTCTCCTTATAGGAAGTCCCTCAGGATGTCTAGCTATCCTCGGGAAATTTGTGAGGGAAACGGCCGTATTCTAAGTCCCTATTGAGCCGAGTACATGTGACATGGACATGCCGTGATTGGTATTCTAGAAGCGAGTGTTTGTGTCAAAAGCGTGGCAAAGTCGTGGGAAGAATTAGAATAATCGTGGAAGCTCCGTGACATGGGGGTGGCCTTATCATGATAGTTACACGGGCGAAAAAAAGGCATATTTTTAATGTAATCTTTATTACCAAAAGCATACCACGCTCGGAAAGTAATATCTATATTGAATGTATTAGGCATCATTGTTGTAGACTTGGATTACAAACCATTTTAGGAAAACATGGATTCTCTACTGTTTTTGAGTTTGTTTACCTTTTGGCGGATGGTAGCAGTAGTCAGGAATGTAAAGTTAAAGAATATGATTATATGAAATATGTATAAATTAAATCTATATGTATGATATATTAAAATCACGCATATATTAACAGTATATTCTTTTGTTAGTCCTAACTATAACTGTAGTTTCTCTTATGAATTTGTCATTTGGACAGTGTCATTCATCTGAAACATACTAACTTTGGAACGGTTGGTAAACCTGAAGCAGCTGACACAGACGCTTTTGCGTTCTAGAATGCCACATTCGTTACATGAACACGAAATTGACACAACATGGACATAACATTGCCACGCCACACAGAAAATGTCCTAGAATACGGCTGCAATGTTTATTCACAGAGGCTTTGCCTGAGATGAGCATTCGTTGAAGTCTGAACTGCGTACTTGTTGCAGAAAGTCGCCAGTGCAATGGGGATTTTTGAACAGTTTTGATTTAAGGTATTCAATATCATCTATCAGTATCATGAATGGAATGCTTATATCATCTAAAAAATTTTAAGCGATTTCTTTTAGTAATTATTTATGAACATTTTAGATATACATACATTATAGATAGGTAAGTTGTCATATGTCCATATATATACATATATATATATATATATATATATGTATGTATGTATGTATGTGTGTGTGTGTGTGTGTGTGTGTGTGTGTGTGTGTGTGTGTGTGTGCGGGTGTGCATCCGCGCGTGCGTGTTTATAATAGGGATAAGCAGATAGTGGCCACAGTGGTTGTGGACACTACAGGCATATATTTATTGGGAATGTATAGGCCTAAATCTATAGACACAAGGATATAGAAAGGCATAAGCATTTGGATAAGAATAATATGAGCTTATGGATAAAAATATAAATGAACGTGACCATAACAAAAATAACATATACAACATATCATAATTGCATATGTGTTTAATGTGGTAAATGATATATTTGAACGTCAATTGAAGGTTTTCATCATACCACCTGAGGGATCAAACCTATCAATGTGTGCATATATATATATATATATATATATATATATATATATATATATATATATATATATATATATATATGTGTGTGTGTGTGTGTCTGTGTGTGTGTGTGTGTGTGTGTGTGTGTGTGTGTGTTTGTGTGTGTGTGTGTGTGTGTGTGTGTGTACATGTATTCATATATTTATCAGATATTTTACTTATCTTCTCTTTTATTTACTCGTATATTTATTCACATATCTATCCACTCATTTATTTATTCATTTAACTACTTACTTATCAGGAATATAGCTATTTTTCTCCTTTGTCTTATTCTAATTCCTTTCATTCCCATTTGCACATCCTTCCCACACCGCCCTTCCAAGAATTATTTAAACTCTGGAATGTTATAGGTGTCTGTTAAGGGTGTCCCCGCCGTGTTTCCCCTGACTGTTATTGGCACTCGCCTGCGAGGCTGAACGTTACGTAACCGCGAAATCACCGTCCACCCTCTTATTGGCCGCACTATAAACGGTATCAGTCCGGGCGTTCGTGTCCAGGGGAAGTCCAGACGGCGCGCATTCCAGCCGCGGAACAAGACCTGAACTACAGAAAGCGTGAGGGCGTGACGATCCTTGGGGACCTTTCGACCCTACATAAAGGACTGACCCTCTGGGATCTTGGACCAAGAGAGCTTATGGAAGGCAACGTCCTCCATTTGTCTCGTTAGGGAAAATGGTCTGCTTGACACGTTTGCCTGGGTAATGGTATTGTTTGTAAATAAATAAAGAAAATGGCTATATATAACATGTGAACCGATGTTAAAGAAGGAGAGATGACAGGTGGTGTTTATATTGAAGGGAACACTCTGCCAAAACTGGCTCGCAGACCTGCTACAGCCTGGTACGTGTATGAGAACCCGGATCTAGAGTTGGTCCCACTGGTACATAAGAATCTAAGCGATAAAGATAAGCGATAAACATGGAGTTCGGCGAACAAACTTTACAAACTAGATAATCAAATCACCCATTCTGTAGTGTCACTATATAAACAACAAACATTTTCTAAATCTAAAAAACGACAAAAAACAACATCTTTGATCCTCGTACGTTATGCCGGGAGAGCAAAATGTGAGAGGAAATGACAGTGTTTACCGGCAATACCTGATCCATGATAACCGGCTATCTATAACAATCTACAGTCTGCATACACATGGGATGTCTTTATTGCACCGATAGTCTCTAATATCAAAGAACACTTCATATTTTGGAAGATAAAATATATCTATGAATGTGTGATAGTGAGTTAGTGATGCAAACCCGCCTGTCGAAGATACAGTGCATAATGTTGCAGCACAGTACTGGGAAATCTTGAGGAGGCGCCACAGGACGTGCTAAAAACGAGCAAACGAGCAAACGAGCGCTCGGATCGGCGATGTCGGCGGGCTGGTTCCTGGGAATTCTACAATGGATACGACTTCAGTTCAGCTCCGAAGTGTTGCCATGCCCTTTCTTAAGCATATTATTGTAAATTGTATCTGTAATTCTTATGGACCAAATAGGGACTACGAAGGTATACAATATTGCAATAATACATATAAACGGTCTAAAAAAAAAAAAAAAAAAAAAAAAAGACCGTCGACGGTTCCCCAGAAACTACTCACACATTTTTTTTTTTACAGTAATTAAAGGAGTCATTAAATCGACAATCATCTCTACTTCTGAACAACGGCCTCTATAACAAACCGATAACCATACAATGTAGAGTAGCCTAACCTTACTTTTTTATGTGAGGAAGATGTAAAAGAAATTGCTTCACATGGATCTTCACACTTCCAAGGACAAGAATGACAAACACTTTCTGAAGACCTCTCCCGCTCTCTCAGCTTCCATTAACCAGAAGAAAAAAAATCCATTGTAAAATTGGTCTTAATGAGGCATGTCTATTTGGCTTATTCCTATTAATATTATTTATACTTATTGCTATTAACAGAAGGACTATTCATGATTAAAAAGCTCGATTTTAGAATTTTAACTTCGCTTTCCTATAGTGCTATATGCAAGTCATTCGGCTAACTGTTGACGTAAAACCACTGGTAGCTATCCCACATTTTTCTTTTTTTTATCTAACTGTTGCTATGGTTTTCCCGGTCGGTGTGACCGGTTTTTCTACTTGTAATTCGGGTTTTTTTTTCTATCCCAATGCTTTTATATCATTCATTTGAAACATTACCCGCCGACCTATAATGGATCTAGTATAAAGTGATCATCTGCCACTACATCAGACCAGATCTTAACTACAGACTAAAAAGTTTCGTAGGAGAGCAGAGTCCGGACGCCCCTCCCACCTCTCCCTCTCCCTCCTACCCGCTCCTCCTCCCCTTACCCCTCCTTCCCCCTCCCTCTCCCATGCCCCGAGGGACCCCCTTCTCGACTGGAAAGTCCGAAGAAGTTTTGCACACATCAAATTCCCGTCTGTGTAAACGCCTCCATTGTTTCAGGTGTTCCTCCTACCACAGGTGAGTCATCGACGTAATCTAATGGGAATACATTTCATCTAAGAAGTTGATAGATCTGGATGTTTTATTGAAAGGTATTGATATAAGTATGGGCTCCCTGCTGATAAAATTCCTACTGATTTTGCAAAATAGGTCGTACGAATATCTAGTGTGCACTATAATCCAGCTACTATCACAGGAAGTGCCTTAATCTGCTGGTAGGGAGGTCTATCTTTAACACGTCATTCTTTTTTTCTTTTATTTTTTTCATTCTTAATGGGTGGTATTAAAAGTGACCTAGCTGTAAGTAAGTGGCCCATCTATCACTTGCGAGTCCAAGTTTTCCTTCTGTCAAGCAAATGCCTCGTTCACCGCTGGCCCAATCCGTGTCGGTTTGATTGCCCTACTGCCAAGTGGAAAATCCTGTATTTACATCATTTGTTAAGCATTACTGACGTCAAATCTGTACACATAAAGAGAGGGGGAGGAAGGGAGGCAGGGAGGGAGGGAGAGAGAGAGAGAGAGAGAGAGAGAGAGAGAGAGAGAGAGAGAGAGAGAGAGAGAGAGAGAGAGAGAGAGAGAGAGAGAGAGAGAGAGAGAAAGAGAGAGAGAGAACGATAGAGAAGGAGAGAGACGTAGACACACATAAAAGAGCGGTAGTAAATCATTGAACTATCAAAGGGATAAGGTCATAGAAAGAGCAAAATAAAGTGAAATAAAGGGAAAACTTGTCGAGGTGATGTATTGGCCTCGAGCTTTCAATAATTTATAACTCTGGCTTCATATTTCTCTTCGCGAGAAAGAGACGGGAGAGGGAGCCATGAAATTGGGAGGGAGAAGGACCTTGGGACTTGGCAATCCCGCTTCCCTTTTACGCCCCCCCCTCCCCTTCCCCCTTCCCCCACCCATCCCCCAGCCCCTCCTCCTTCCATCTGTCCTTTCCAAGCCGTAAACAAAGCATCGAATTTCTGTCTTCATCCTATCAATATCCATATGTTAAAAAAACATTATATAACCTAATAATACCTATTCATACTCGAACCAGCGATACCAGACACATATCCCTATCCTCATTCGTACACGCTATCATCATAATGACATAATATAATAATAATATCACCGTGAGCATGATCTCATTCTCACTATTATTATCAGTTGCACCGACACCAACGCAGCAATGATATAAAGACGAACACAATCATCATCATAAATCAATATGCTCACATTTGCAGTCTCAGCCATTGATTTTGCATTTCCACTCGATCAACTATCGGACTCACGTATCAGCGGCTTATATAATGCTGACTCCTTCACCCTCCGACCTGGCACGGCTGGCACGGCTGGCGACGTCATTCGAGACACGCAATTATAGCATCATTTGTTTCGTTGTTTACTTCTTTTCCTAGTTTTTTTTCTTTTTCCCTTATTTCCTAATGTTTTTTTTGCGGTTTGTTTGTTTTCTCATTTCCTTTGATTGTTCTCTTTCTTTTTCTTCTTTATCTTCATCTTCGTTATCGTTTTCTTCGTCTTTGTCTTTTTCTTCTTTTTTTATTTTTCTCCTCCTTCCCCCTCCCCCCAAACTCCTCCCAACCTCTTTTACTGGTGCATATTCTGTTTACAAAAGATCTTAGTACTTTAATATTTTGACTCATTTTCCTCCCTCTCTTTCATCTCCAGTGAAACAATAGAATCTATTTACTTCCACCAAAACGAAATTATATTTTATGAACTTCGAAGAGAGAATCGAAACAAACAAAACAAGTAAAACAACGACAAATACCTCAACAAAGACATACCGTCATTCCTCTTCACTTTTTTTATGTATATGTATTTATATGTATTCTTTTATACACGCTCCCATTTGCTACGAATTTGCTGAGTCATCCTGAGCTCCGGTAGACATACGCAGAAGGCTGCAACGACCATGACGTAGATAAGAATCCTGAGAACCTCATCTTCATGTTGCATCTTCACTTTACGTTTTCTCCTTGATTCGGATCATCGAGTTGCACGACGGGGGGAAGGGGGGGGGGAGTGGGGAGACGAGTCTGATAATCTCTTTTTTATCTCGCCAACAATAATGTCTAATCATTCGTCATACCGACTGTTCCCCGGTAAGAAGATAATGACAGTGACCCGTTAACAGACTGAGGGGAATATATATGTTCGCGATTTCGTAATTTCGTAATATGCCGGTAATGGATCTCCGTGCAGTCAACCATGCAATTAGATTCCTCGGGGAAGTGATCTCTTTTTCGGATTTTTAAGGGTTTTCTAATCGGACGGATTTCCGGGTGTTGTATCATCACGGTGATGGATTATAATCAGATTTTTTTTTTTTTTTTTCTCACTTTCGATATTTTACAACCTTATATTTTTCACTTACATTGTACGTGTATATGTGCATGTATACACGCGTATACATATACTTATGTATATATGTGTATGTGGGTGTGGGTGGGGGTGGGGTGGGGGGTGTACGTGTGTGTGTTTGTGTGAATGTACATATATTAAGCGTTCGAAATTCACTTCCTCTCCACCGATTTAATCAAGCGAAAGGATGGTTGATGTCGACAGAAGGCGGTACAAAGCAAGGCGGCGATATGAGCTCTGGCACCCAAAGCATGGGGACCAAAAGTGCCATATTTCACACGCAGCTTGAATAGCATCGCGGGAGAAAAGTTTAATAATCGGGATGATTGGAATTGTTCTTTGGAAGGAAAGGAAGAAAGGACATCTTTGGAATAAATGAGGACAGGTCAGGACAGAACAGGTCATTTCAGAAAGAAATGTTAATATCACGTGGAACCATTTAAAATTTGAATAACCTCCTTATATAGATCTAAATATTTATCCCCTTCCCCTCAAAAAAGAGAGAAAACAAATAAATAAATAAAACAGAAATGCTATACTAGTAGTTCGAATTTGCCTTTGTAAGCCAAGTAGCAATATAAAGAAATCCAGATCAGCGCCATTAATACCTGTCTGCAATCTCGCTTTTCCTACGCCCTTAAAAGTTCTTTCTCGTTTCCGTCTTGATCTTCCTCTTCACTTGCAACAAACCTAAGAGCCCGCCCAACCTCAAACCTCCCTCTCCTGACAGAATAAAACTGCAATGCATCCGTTACTTCCGTTCCATCTTGCAATGCACTTCCAATTTGTCGAGGAGATCTTCCAAAGCTTTCGTCCAATTTCGCCCTTGTGTCTGTCTTAGGGAAATGGGATCGACTCTTGCCAATTACGTCTTTCTTAATGGCCATACTGGGGATTGGTGTGCGTGTCAATAAGTCTGTCTGGCTCGCTTGGCCGCTGTAATGCGACTAGGGCCGAGTGGCCTTATTCACTGGGTTCTTTATCTTTATTATCAAGGCTTTTATCATCATCATTTATCATATTTTATCATTCTTATTATTATTGTTGATATTACTGTTATCATTATTATCATTATCATTATCAATAATATTATTATTATCATTATGATAATAGTAATGATCGTTATCAATATCTTTTGTATTGTCATTATCATTGTTACTAGTATCATTACCATTATCGTTATTACTATTATTATCATTTGCGTCATTATTTGTTCAACCATAATTACCATTTTCATCATTCTTACCATTGCTATTGTTGTTGTTTATATCAGTATCATTTTATCATTACTATTGTTTTCATTATCGTCATCATTTCTTAACATTATCATCATCATCATCATCAGTAGTAATAATCGTAGTAATAGTAATAGTAGTAGTAGTAGTAACAGTAGTAATAGTAGTAATAGTAGTAGTAGTAGTAGTAGCATCAGCAGCAGCATTAACAATCATAATACATCACCATCATCCCCATCATTTTCATCATACTCAAAGTGTCTACAATCATAATCATAACCATTATCATTATCATAACTCTGCCCTTACCATCATCATCATCACCCCCCCCCCCCCTCCCCCTTTACCTTGTCCAGAGAGAAATCACCAAAAAGGGCAAAGCACTTACCCCTGTCCCATCCCCCACCCCCAACTCTACACCCCCCCCCTCCGTCCCCCTCCGTTCCCCCCCGGCAGGCGTCATCACGGGGTAAACGGAGCAGAAAAAAGTGCGCATGTGTGTTCACCTTGCACGGGTAATCATGGTGAATTCCAGCGAGACGGCTGGTGACGTCAGACGTGATGCTGGGTTAAGTGGATAACAGGATAATATATGTATATAAAAAAAAGTTGGATATAAATTCGTATCAATTTTCTTTCTCGTATCTTTATTTTTTCCGAAATTTTGTTTTTGGGGGGAGTCTAATTTTTTGCAAAATGGTTATTTGCTGTATATTTCTTCCTTCTCCAACGCACACGCTTGAAATAGATTGCTTCTGGAGAGCATTCGCCTCCCCTCCCATCCCCTCCCTCGTAACTCATTATCTTCCACTCATTAGCTCCTTCTCATTAGCTCCCGTGTGCTTCATCATCACCAGCGCTGATGGAAGCTAAGTTGCTGGCGACCATAAATCTCCCTGGATGAAGATGGCGACGACAGCACCCTCGCCGGACTCTTGTCTTGCTTGTGTCGACTTTGGTTACCTTGCTCACTCGGGGTGACACTCATGAAGACGAATTCTCGGTGGCGAGCTTAAGGGGCGGCTGAGGTGAAGGAGCTGAAGGAGGAGGAGGAGGAGGAAGGGGAGGAGGAGGAGGAGGAGGAGGAGTATCAGAAGAAGGAGAATGAGGAGAATGAGGAGGAGGAGGGGGAGGAGAATGAGAATAAAGAGGAGGAGGAGGAGGAAAGGAATAAGGAGAGTGAGGAGGAGGAGGAGAAGGAGAAGGAGAAGGAGGAGGAGGAGGAGGAGGAGGAGGAGGAGGAGGAGAGTGAGGAGGAGAAGGAGAAGGAGAATGAGGAGGAGGAGGAGGAGGAGGCAGGTGAAGATAGGACTTGGCGGGGTGGGATCTTTGGTTTAATCTGTTATACTAGTTGGGTCAAGAGATCGCCGTGTAGTGTGGGTGATGTTTACGTGCGTGTGTGTGTGTGGGAGAGAGAGAGTGGGGGGGGAGGAAGTGTTGGGGAGGGAATGATTCATAACAGTTTCAAAGAGGAACAAAAAGGTTACACGAACAGGAGTCACTTAATCTGAGTCTTATAGCCTGTCTCTACACGTAAAATTAGTACATTAACACCAGTCAGATGATAAGATAACCACAAAATCATGTCAAATGACCAAACGAACACAGTGTTAAATCATTACTTATCCAGTATTAAAAAATTAATGGTTTATGACTCTAGAAATGCCGTCAGCCTTATGATAAATATAATGCATAAAATTGGCCATGGCTGCATTTACCCTCGGGGCCACCATGGTCCTGTTGCTCTCCCATGGTTTACTTTCCTGGCGATGGAATACAGATAAGTCTTGTGACGTCTAAAGAATTCAGCGACAGTGGAATGCAGACAAGGCTTGTGACGTCAGAGGTACTCTGTTTTGAAATATTTATGGGTTATCGCAACCGTTGCGTTCATTCTTAGAATCGCTGTATAAACACGCGGAAAATAAATCAAATGAGGATTTAAAAAAAAAGAGTGCATCCTAAAAAGGAGCTAGATAACCTAGCATAAATCGCACTTAAAGATCCGTGTACAAATATCCTTCCTTTTCGGAACCATTCAATACTTCCATAAACATGGCCAAATCCCCCCCCCCCTCCCCTCCCCTCTCTTGGGATTCTTCTTCTTTGAATTCAAAACATGGATGTCCCCCTCTCCACCTCGCACCCCCACCCCCTCTCCCTCTCTCCCCCTCTCCCTTCACCCCAAAGAAACCCTCTCTCTTGCCAAGCGTCGAAGCAAAACGTAACAAAAACAAGCGAGCCATTACTCTGGCAGCCACAACCACGCAGCAGCAGCGGTAGGCACACGTCACAACATCGAGTGCGTAATCTGTTAAGGATTCTGATGAAGTGAATTTGTATCGTTCATCATGCGAATGAGGATAGGAGGAAGGAGGGGAGGAGGAGGGAGGGGGAGGTGAAGTGATTTTTCTATGTTACATGGGGAAATAGGATGCTAGATAGGACTAATGGTATTGGATACTAAAAGGATGATGGTAATAGTAATGATAATAAATAAAACATCAATGTCAATAACAACAATATTAGTAGCAGTAGCAGTGGTAGTAGTAGTATAGTATTAGTAGTAGCAGTAGTAGCAATATAAATAGCAGTAGTAGTAGAAGTAGCAATAACAATAAATAAACAAATTGTTATAAATCCAATGTCTTAATCATAATCCTATGTGACAGCCCCACTTCTATAATCAAAGCAAAGAATCCCCACAGCAACAAAATCATGCATATAAAAACGACCACAAAGATTCTGATAAAAAATAATAATAATAACTTCACCATCATAAATATCAAGTCAATCTTACTCAAACCACCATCACCATCAAGAAAGCAAACAAACGAAAGCAAAGAAAAGAAAGTAAGGACACTCTCACCATAAGAAACAAGGGCCAAGATACAAAAGTCAGAGATAAAGGGAGAGTTTTTTTGTTTCGACTGAAGATAGTGCCACGTGTAGGTGCCATGGTGCTCGACACTGTAGGTCTGCTTGGTCACAAGGTCGGCGGACGCGAGGGGATCTTCGTGCAGGAGGGAGGGGGTGAAGGGGAGAGGACGGGATGGAGGGTAGGGAGGGAAGGAGGAGGGGAGGGGAGGGAGGGGGAGGGGTGTGGAGGATGGGGAAGAGAGGGAGGGGAAGGGTAGTGGAGGGAAGGGATGGAGGACAGGGAGGGGGGGAGGAGTGGAGGGAGGGGAAGAACAGGAAAAAGGAGGAGAGGGATAGAAGAGAGGAATGGAAGGGGAGGGAAGCGAAGAGGAGTGGAGGGAAGAAGGAAAGGAAAGGGAGGGGGGGGGGAAACAAAGGAAAAGCTGCCCTCGTGTTTGTCGTCTTTGCCCCCACCCCCCTCTTCCAAAGATGGAGGACCTGGTTCCTTTTACGCTTAATGCTCACCCTCACCCTCTCCCTCTCCCTCTCCCTCTCCCCCACCCTCTCCCTCAGGCTCACTTTCTCCCTCTCCCTCACTCTTACTCTAACTCTCATCCTCCCCCTCTCCTCCACCCTCTCCCTCACGCTCACTCTCTCCCTCTCCCTCTCCCTCTCCCTCTCCCTCTCCCTCTCCCTCTCCCTCTCCCTCACCCTCACCCTCTCCCTCTCCCTCTCTTCAGTGATTGCGAGAGAGCAACTGGAAGGAATTATATAATCTTCGTCGTGGTATATCAATATCCATCATCTGCTGGCCTTATTCCATGGATATAGGATAAGAAATCATCACCCAGGAATACGTAATGATTTGAAAAAAAAAAAAAAAATGAAGGAGCATTTCCCCTTTAACCCCTTCCTCCCCCCTACATCACCCCCACCCAACCCCCCAATCCTCAACCTCCAACCAACAATCCCTTCTCATTAATCAGGCCAAGTTTGACAAGACGCGAGGTTCGGTATCACAACAGCACCTTCCCTTTAAACTCTTTCCTTCCATTATGGTGCATTTGGCAAGCTCGAGGAAATCTCTACCAAAAGAAAAAAAAAACATTCCATATAAGCCATCTTTTTTCTTCTTTTTTTTTTAGTCAAATACACTTGCCGTATTCGCTCGTGCCGATTGCATACATCACAATACTGCAAGCATAAAACGCACCAACTCCCAATGAATCCATCATGATACTCAACAGACTCAACCTCGTGGAGATACTGCGATGCTGAGAAACAAGTTTGTTCCGAGAATTCCACTGACAAAATTATCACTACACACAAAACACAAAACTGTGTATATGAAGAAAAAAAAAAGTGGTAGAACCAGTGGCCACCACGCCAAAAAAATAAAGATTTTGGTGTACCCAAGTGGCGCGTTACCGCCAAGCGAGAATTCAATACATGCTCGTGGAAATCAAGGTTAAGCTAGATTGTACAAACGCATGCGCCGGCACATGCGCACGCACGAGGGCACATGGTGTTACGGACGCAGAAAACGTCACAGCTGAGTTGAATTAATTAAGTTTGGTGATTAAAATAAATAGAAATTCAAAACACGATAAAGAGAGGCTATTATTAGACTATATTCATCTCCATATCATTATTATCATTATTGCTATTATTATCATCATCATCCTCCCTATTAGTGCTATTATCATTATCACTGAAATAATTATCATAATCTTAATTATAATACTGATGATTATTATTACCATTATTAACAATATTATCATTATCATCATAATGATTACCATTATCATCATAAACATGATCATTATCATCATTAGTATAATTATCATCATCCTTATCATTACCAATATTATAATCACTATCTTAATTTCCACAATGAACATTATCATCATTGACTGTTCTACTGTTATGACCCCAGAAACAAGAAAGAACAGCAAACGAACAAATATCCGACCCCAAGCCCCAAATAGCAATAACAATAAATACGTAAATAAAATCCCAACCGAGTGCCTGCGAGACGAGAAAGCAAAGAGCAAGGAGCAAGGAGCCAAAGGAGGTGGATGGACTGGTGGGTCGTGCGAGCAGCTCCTTGACGTAGACGTGCAAGGTCACTCGTGCATGCGTAGTAGAGTGATATCTTTAGAATGTGTTATGGAATGTTGGCTGCAGCGTGGATGAATAAAGGAGGGAACTACGGTTGTAAGTGAGAATGTACATGATAGCGCACAGGATGAAGACGAATAGAGATATCAAAGACATGAGGACAAAGGGACAACAACAACAAAAAAATGACGACGGTGGTGCGTGTTACACGACTGACTGCGAATATTAACACTGTAGTGGATAGAATAATGTTCCTGGCGTGATGATTTTAGTAACAATGGTTGTGGGGATTACAGCAACATCGGGATGGTTTGCATCACTCTAATCATCATCATAAATAACATTATTGTTAGTATTATGCATATCGTTATATTTGGTGTTATTACAAACATGGCCATTATCAATATGATTATCTTAACTAATACCATTAATAATTTCACTAGGATAATTATTATTATCAATATCGTTGAGGTTGAACTCTTAACCACACCATCATCATAGTTCATCATTATCAGCAGTCCCGTTGTTTCCTACAATAAAAACGTTGATAGAATGATGTCAATACACTCAAGCACATTTCTTCCTCATATAAACGGGAAGTCAGCATGAGGAAAACAAGACGCAGAACCACAGCTCAACGTGGAAGCAGCACATACCATCTCGCTCGACTTCCGTGAAAACCCCGTGGGAGTTACGAGCTTCTCACGGTGTCGTCTGTGGGGCACTGCCGGTTTCGCAACACGGCTGCTGCTTCTGACGTCTCTAGGATGATGTTAAATACGCCTTGCGTTACAGTCACGGATGCGGTTTCCTCGTACGAACAGCCTGGTTGGCGGAATTCTGTTGTGAAAACGGTTTGTGTCTCTTTATTTCTTTCCTACCTGCTCTACGGGGGAAACCTGGCGGGATCTTTTACTTGCACAAGTGGATTTTTCTTGGATATAGGAAGAGGCGGGAGATGGGAGGCGGGGCAGATAAGGATCAGTTTCGTACGACTTAAGTAAAGAAAGAATTGGGTTCAAAACATTAATAAATGCATTTCCTTTACCATCCAACAAGACAAATAAGAAATCATGACTTTACATGATGATCTTGCGGATAACAAAAGCTTTTTTTTCTTCTTTTTAATAATTTACATATTTGCCTAATCAGTACTGGTAAGATATGCATTATCCTATATCAATCTTGGAGAGTTGACATTCTAATGTTGTGTAATGTAATGATAATGTAATAGAACAGCCCGCAAGAAGGTAAAAAATGAACATTGGATAACACAGAGACATTCCTATAATCTCAGTGAAACCAGCGGTCGAGGGGGAAAGGAATGGCAGTTGTAGGTGTCCGAATCCCTGCCTGTGATATTGATTGTTTGTGATATTGCCTAAACGGAAATCGTTCGTATCTTCTTTTGGACAAAATCCTAATATTCTTATGTTTTGGTTGATAACGCTAAGTGCGTTTGTAAATATGTGGGTATTAGCACACATGTATGTATGTATATATGTATATATATATATATATATATATATATATATATATATATATATTTATGTATATATATAAATATATATATATATATATTCATGTATAATACATATATATATATATATATATATATACATATATATATATATATATATATATATATATATATATATATACATACATACATACATACATACATATATAATACATACATAATATATACATACATACATACATACATACATACATACATATATAAATAATATATAAATATTATATATATATATAATATATATATATATAATATATATATATTATAATAATATGTATATATATATAATATATATATATATATATATATTATATATATAAACATATATATATATATAAATATATATATATATATATATATATATATATATATATATATATATATATATATATATATATATACATACATAAAATCTAAAAGCATAAAGGAACCCAAAAAGTATTATCTCAACAGAAAGGAAGTATATTCAAAACAGATTGCCCAGCTGTTAATAAACGTTTGTTCCGCAGCATAAAAAAGCCTCTCTGCGATCAATAAGACACAAACAGTTGCTCCCCCCCCCCCCTAAAAAAAAATGCCTATAAAACTACATGGAGCGGCGTTCGTGTGTATGATTCCATTTTCTCCGTTTGAAAGCGAGTCGTTTGTGAGAAATTTTACGCGAGTTACACTTCAATAACAGTACACAAAGGTCTGCCATGAGGTGAACACAGATCAAGCTCTGAAGCATTTCGTCTCTTCATGGCAAAGTGGAGGCTTTAGAAGAAGGCTTAAGTGAATCTGACATTGATTTTATACGATTTTTTTTTTCTTATCATGAAGAGGTGTAATTTTTTTTTTTTTTTTCATATCAATTTATATATGTTTGGATTAAAACGGGTAATTAAAGGGAAATTTTTTTTATATTAGTTCTTTCCTATGAAGGAGTTTGCAATCACATTCATTTTTGTTTTTCATTTTTCATATCAATTTATATATGTTTGGATTAAAACGGGTAATTAAGGGAATATGTTGTTAGTGTGTTTCCTATGAATGTTGTGCAATCTCATTCTTTGTGTTTTCATGTGCGTGTATATATATGTGTGTGTTTGTTTGTTTGTTTGTTTGTGTGTGAGTGTGTGTGTGCGTGTGCGTGTGCGTGTGCGTGTGCGTGTGTGTGTGTGTGTGTACGTGTGTGCGTGTGCGTGTGCGTGTGTGTGTGTGTGTGTGTGTGTGTATGTAAACCCCACTCCTGTTAACATCACATGCCTATTGTCATACGAATAGGGTTTTCAGCATATAAAGTACTTTTGATATGATAAATGCAAGTATTTCTTGGAGATAGGCCTACAGCGAGTTTTTGCCGCCAAAGTTTATTTGAATAACAAGGGAAAAAATAATCCAGTTTTTGGTATTAGGCCTAAACTTATGGAGAGAACGTGACCATGGGAAAAAAACGAAGTAAGCCTACACATAAGATAAAACAAATATACCCCCACTCACATATAATACATATATATATATATATATATATATATATATATATATATATATATATATATATATATGTGTGTGTGTGTGTGTGTGTGTGTGTGTGTGTGTGTGTGTGTGTGTGTGTGTGTGTGTGTGTGTGTGTGTGTGTGTGTGTGAGTCAAGCGGAACCTAGTCTAACAACCAGTACTCCCAACCCAATATTTCATTTTATTTCCGTTTACCAACTAACGTCCCATCCCACACCAACCGCCACAGCAAGCCTTGTATCCGGCTTGGGTACTCCGACACTTACCTGCAGAAGGAGAGCGCCGTCCCTAACGATGACCCTCACGCAGTACTTGTGTCCAGAGGCGCCACATGGGACCACCACGTGCACGTCCTCGATCTGGGAATATTGCACCAGCACCTCCAGGAAGCCAGACGTCTGTGGGAAAGGGAAAGGAATTGCAGCTTAGAACAAGAACCGAGGGATTATGTGCAGGAGATTGCATTGTTGAAGAACTGGGGTCCTTAGCGTTGAGGATGTGAATAAAGTGTAGTTATTAACGGTTAGGTGTATCGTTGTATGCGTGTGTCTTTCATGTGGGTATGAGTGGGTGGCTCGTTGTTTTGGTGAGCGTTTGTTGGTGTTATAAGCGCTGGGAGAGGAGAAGGGAAGAGGGCGTGTTGCGTGTGAGGAGAATGATTCTATTTCGATGCACAAAATATTAACTAATACGTGTGATGAAATATTAGTTTTAACAGGATGAGGGCGTGGCTGAATGGGTGCTAGGAAGGAAGGGCGTGGCTGTAAGTGTCGTGACAAAATAAAGGCAATTATATATATATATATATATATATATATATATATATATATATATATATATATATATGTATGTATGTATGTATGTATGTATGTATGTATGTATATATGTATGTATATATGTATGTATATATATCAAACTGGTGACCACAATAATTCTTAAAATCAAGAGACTTAAATACTACACATAAAATATGTGAGAGAGATGTCTGGAAACATTCACTTAGAGGGAAAACATAATCTGAGGAAAAGAAAAGAAAAAAAAACGAAAATCAACGGACACCTAAGAAGTTTCGAGAAGATTCCGACGTGAATTTTAAATGGCGACCAGAGAGTGTTTTACTTTCAAAGACTTCTGACTGGTTTAAAATGCTATGTGTCGTGTGTACTGTGGACACATCAAAAAACGAGTTTCCCAAAACTTGTGTTGGAAAGATAATGTGTTATGGTGAAAACTTGCATCACTTACATACGAGCACGCCATACTTACATGCATACACACGTACATAAAATAGTTCTGTGTGTGTGTGTGTGCGTGCGCGCGCGCGTGTGCGTATGCGCGAGTGTTTTTTGAATAGCAACATAAAAATAATACAACATACCCTAATAACAGTACTAAGAAAAAAAATCAGAAAGGAGCTACCAAAGATGACGCAACGCCAGTTATATTGTTCTTTCACGGAGAAAAAGTGGCATGGCAAGTAAAGCGATAACCGTCGTTTTTTCTGTCGGAGCGGAAGCGTAAAGTTAATGTTAGAAGTAGTTCCACTTTTTTTTTTTTTTTTACGTAGAAGTAGTTCTACTTTTTTTCTCTCTCTCTATCTAACTCCTTTTTTCTATCATGTATTGTCCTCCAGAAAGTCAGATAAGAATGTTTTACTTGTCGTGATAATGGTGGCGTCTTATTTAGTTGTTTTATTTTATTACTGCGAAGGAGAGTCGTTTTCAGATATGGCATGCAAATATAGTCTTTTTTTACATTTGCAACGGCAATTTCGGCATAAATATCAAAGTAGCCTTAATAGTCACGTTAGTATTTTTCTAGCATTCGCACACACACATGCACACGTACATGCAAACACACACTCACATGCATACACGAAAGATACTTTCACTTATCCTTGTTGCATAGGGATAAGTGTTTCTCTTTCTTTTATCTATTCTCTCATTCTCTCTCTCTCTCTCTCTCTCTCTCTCTCTCTCTCTCTCTCTCTCTCTCTCTCTCTCTCTCTCTCTCTCTCTCTCTCTCTCTCTCTCTCTCTCTCTCTCTATCCCTCTTTCTCTCTCTCTTTCCTTCTCTCACTCTCTCTCTCACTGGATGGAAAATGGCACAGTTTTTCGGAAGCACACACACACACACATACACACACACACACACACACACACACACACACACACACACACACACACACACACACACACACACACACACTCACACACACACACACACACACTCGCCCACAAACTGGCAAATGAAAGAGACACACACACATAGTCAGAGCACGAACGCTGGCACAGATGCACACACCTGCATTTTCTCCTCTACTTCTCCTCAATTTACTCACTGGTAACCCATCATTACCATTACTTTCCTAACCTCGCTCTACTTGAACGCGGTTGTCCTTCTGTTTCTTTTATCCCTCCAAAATTAATAGCTATTTGTCATCATTACCGTGACCAGACAACTGTCAATGATAAGCCCCAACAACAACCAAAAAATAAATATATATGTATATACTCGGCTTTCATTGTGGCTTTATCAACTAGTCCCTGGCCCGTATAATGTTGTGAATGATGAGAATTTAAACTGGGAACATCGTGGTGGCTGTTACTGTCTCTTCTCTCTATCAAGTCTTGGCGGAGGTCGCCTCGAGGTCGCCACGCTGGTCGACGATGGGAGGTGAGAGGTAGAATATGATAATATGAAGATGAGGAAGAATATGAGATGATGAAGAAGAAAAAGAGAAATAGGAGAGGAAGAAGAAGAAAGAGATAGGATATATAGAAGAAGATTAAGATATAGAAGAGGAAAACAGAAGAAAGAGGAAGAGGAATAAAAGGAAGAAGTAGAAGAACGAGACGAAAAAGGAGGAAAAAGAGATGATGATGAGTCTGGGATATTGAGAGCTGCCCTAATGACTAATAAATATCAAAGTAATTGGGTCAAGATTTAACCTATAAAAGGCGTATAGAAATGAAAGTCAGAATCGCTTCAGTTACATTTACAAAATATATGCGAATTAACCTAACGACAAAAAATACAAAGGAATCAGGTTAAGATATAATCTACAAAGAGAGAAAAAAACGAAACCTAAAAAAAAACGAAAAAAACGAGCGCGTTAATTAGCCCTTAACATGAAGAACTGCAATAGAATGTTAAACCATGGCGGCCAATGTTAAGGTCACCAGCACCGATAGCAGAGACGCACCTCGGGGTCAACGTGTCCAGGTGCAAAATGAGCAGAATTATTCGCAGAAATTTGCTATTCTTCGAATTTGAGAGCTTTGGAGGCCCTGAGGTGAGAATGATGGTGCCTTCGGAACTGCGTACAGCATCTCCAGAACAGCCCGCGTGACACGGTCTTAAAGAAACACAACACAAGTGAAAGGAAACACGTGTCTCATCGCAAGAATGAAAAAAAGATATATCAGTTTGGGAACGGATATCCTGTGTGTGTGTGTGTGTGTGTGTGTGTTTGTTTGTGTATGTGTGTGTGTGTATGTGTGTGGAGGGGGTGGGGAGGGACTACACAATTAGGATGAAATCTAAATTCAACTCACTATCTCTCCGTTCCCAAGCTTACTCTCTGAGTTTCACTAACATAAATTCCTGACATCAAATTTCTCAGCAATGCTGACGACCTGAATTCAGACTGACACCCTTTATCTTGACTCTCAGCACCATTGATAAGATGAGTTCATACAGAGGTGCTTGCGTCAAACTTATTTAGCAACGTGATAACAGCTTCCGTAAGATATAAGTATCTAGTTTGCAGACAAGCGGTCTGCGTCTTACAGAAATATCTTCTTGCTTTGAATATGTTTGCTTCTCTGGGTCAAAGTAAATCTGTTTTGACAAAGACGTTTGGCCAGCCAAGCTGTCTGCACAGGCATGTACATATGGTATTGCAATTTCTAGCTGCTGCTTTCTGTCACATGAATGTTGATGTGGTATTCATTCATTTTAAAACACGCCCATTTTTTCCCCTGCTTTGTGAATTATTACATTAACATACAAATTAGACAAACTCATCGGTACAGGTAACATTATGATAATCATACCGTTTGTTGACAATCGCAGGGTCAGCAACAAACATGACCCGAGAACCCGGTCTACTGCGCAGTTTGCATCACGTGCCTGCACCTGACCCCTGCCAGGCCCGCTCCCATGACACGCGACACACACGGCCCTTATGTCCTATTCATGAGAGAGGCGTTGCCGGTGGAGGATTCACCTTTCTCTCTATATATCTCTCTCTTTCTTTCTTTCTTTCTTTCTCTCTCTCTCTCTCTCTCTCTCTCTCTCTCTCTCTCTCTCTCTCTCTCTCTCTCTCTCTCTCTCTCTCTCTCTCTCTCTCTCTCTCTCTCTCTCTCTCTCTCCTCTCTCTCTCTCTCTCTCTCTCTCTCTCTCTTCTCTCTCTCTCTCTCTCTCTCTCTCTCTCTCTCTCTCTCTCTCTC
>NW_028234425.1:13315053-13337553 GCF_977035675.1 Penaeus japonicus | reverse complement strand
CATTTACTGGTACTGAGGAAAATCACAAAAGCTACATTAATTCTGCCACGTGACTCATGAAACATCAGCGAACACGCCCAGCCCGGGGACACAGTACGTCAGTACACTCTCACACTCACAACTGTTCTAGCGGTTAACGGTAACTACAGCTGACGTCACGATGACGTCAGCAACCCTCCTTCCTCCGACGACTTGGCATACAGGCGGGTGTGAAATGATGATGATGTGTTGTGTGCGAAAAAATGATGTGAATTGAGTTGAATGTGGAAAAATGGATTGGTGTGTGTGTTGCTGGGAATGATGATGTTGATTTGCATTGTGTGTGTGGTGTTTGATGAAGCTCAGTGAAAATTGTGTTGTTGATTGAGTTGTGAAAAAACACAGCCATGCCAAGATATATGTCAAATTTAAACTATCGGCCCGCAAATGTAAACCGTGAAATGTTTGATGTCGAGAGGTACGTTTCTGTTTCAATTTGTCGACAGCGTGTTCGTAGCTTCTGAGAACAGTTCGAGGCTGCAGCGAGGACACAATTTGTTATATGCTTTGGCAACGCTGAGGCCAGGGTTGAGAGCTCAGTGCCCACCGACTGGGACGAGCCAATCCAAAGCTTACAGGCATTCAGCATAATTTGTACATTACGTTGGTGTATGAGTGAAAACATGGAAGTAACGTCTAGCGAGCATGAGGGAGCGTTCATCTGTTTATTTCCATTCCTGCTCTTATTAATAGATTTGAATAAACCTTCAAGTGTGTCATTGAACGCAAGTGTACGAACGGTTACAGTATGTAATTTATCTTGAGTTATATATACTTCATTACACACGTAGTAAATGTGATTAGGTACATATGTGCGTTCACACAGAGCATCCCGACCTCTTCTTGCTAGAGGCACGTGTTTGTTTGTTAGCTTGTCCCAAACTTGGTTAATTTATGCGTCTGTGGGTGTATGTGAAAGTTTTCCTTTATGAATCAGAAGGTGTGTGTGTGTGCGTAGGCAAAAATAAAGTCTCCACGAAGAGCTATTCATCCTCGCCATAACACTCATTTCCTGGATGCTATTTATAGAACGCCGAATGTAAAATTGGTCACGTAATCCTTGCTTCTTGTGTCGAGCCACGTCTGTCACCTGGTTCTAGGGACGAGTGGACGGGGCGGATAAGGGCTATAATTAGTTCTAGAATATCAAATACTTTCGCTGTGGCAGCAAATTAATGCAATGCAAGACTTTGAAGAAAGAGTAAGACTGGCCTTAATCTACGAAGATGTGACACGGAGCACACATGACGTCATCGCCTTCCGGTACATGCAGGAAAGACTTGCAACATGAAGGATAATAGGACAGGATCGCAGGACGACACAAATTAATCCGACGTTGGACTCGACTCGGGGCCGTCAAACAGCTGCAACCGTAGGATCAAATCGGCGTGATGATGAAATATAAAATAAATGGAGGGAATGAGCCAACGTAAACGATATAACAAAGAGAGGATTGTGTAACAAGCAGATAGAGCGTTCTAAGCTTCGAACAACAAAAAATCTCGACCTTGTTCGCGCTCCGCTAGCCCACTCTGCAACGCGCCCGGGGTCGTGTGCACAGGGCGACACAAAACAGAGATACATGAGGAGCCGATTCGAAACACGAGCTTTCAGTGAAAATGGCAGATTCTGACTTTGAGCCTCACCAAGCACTGACGTCATGCGTTCTCTGAACTGCTGTGTTCACAGAGGAATCTTTACAGTCCTAATGCATGAGTAAGAAGAATATCGATTGTTATAATACACGCCTTCTTCAATGGGCAAGGATAATGACTCACTAATGAAGAATAATAAGATACACACACATACGCATGTGTATATACACATTTACAAATATACACACATGTGTGTACGCATGTATGTGTTTTCATATATATATATATATCTGTCGATATATATATATATATATATATATATATTCTTTAATATATATATAGATAGAGAGAGAGAAAGAAGAGAGAGAAGAAGAGATTCCAGAGAGAGAGAGACGAGAGAGAAGAGGAGAGAGAGAGGAGAAGAGAGAGAGATCCTTTAATATCTATCTATATACATATACATATAGATATATAGATATATATAACATATATATACACACACACACACATATATATAATATATATATATATATATATATATATATATATATATATATATATATATTATATATATGTGTGTATGTATATATATTATACATATATACATAAATATTACATATACATATATATGCATACATATATTCATTCATAGCACCGCACCACGGCGCGCGCACCCCAACACACACTACCACACACACAACACACCCACCCATACGTCTTATATATATATACGTGTGTGTGTGTGTGTGTGTTTGTATATTTCTCTCATATATACAAATATATTATACTATATAATATATAATATATATATATATTTATATATATATACATATATAATATTCTATATATATATACATATATATATATATATATATATATATATATATATATGTAATATATATATGTATGTATGTGTGTATATATATATTTTTTCATATATATATATATATATATATATATAATATATATATATATATATATATATATATATATATATATGCATGTGTTGTGTGTGTGTGATCGTGGTGTGTGTGGTCTG
Source organism: Penaeus japonicus (assembly GCF_977035675.1). Taxonomy (NCBI): domain Eukaryota; kingdom Metazoa; phylum Arthropoda; class Malacostraca; order Decapoda; family Penaeidae; genus Penaeus; species Penaeus japonicus. The sequence continues at coordinate 13,334,880 of NW_028234425.1, read as the reverse complement.
GTGTGTACTGCTATGCTCGCATTATATATTCTATACACATACAGGATGCGCAGATCCAAAAGGGCACACACACACACAGCATCCATTCACACACACACACATATTAACGAAAGTCTCATACACACAGAAGTGGGTATATGGGTCACATCACACACACACCCCACACACCACAAACACACACCTACACACACAACACACACACTGTCCACACAACTTCCCACATAACTTGCTTCTCTTTATAGTGAAATGAATCGAGTTAGAAATACATTATTTCCTTCCTATTAGACAGTTTTTACAGAAAGGTCAAAAGTTTTAATAATGACACCATTTCACCCATGATCCAGGGCTGCATAACAACTTTCCACAAGTCAACTTCCACATCACCTGGCCACCGCCCACCTGCCTATTCCGCCCGGCTTTCTCGAGGAAGACAATCTCGTTAAACCCGCACTAGTCGAGAAAAAAAAATTGCACGTCACCCATCGCCAATATATATATATGTATATATATATATATATATATATATATATATATATATATATATATATATATATATATATATATATATATATACATATATATATATATATAAGGAATAAATAAAACTCCGAGCTAGAATACGTCGTTATACTCATAGTATTCGAAAAAAAAGCACGTAGCCCCCCCCCCAAAAAAAAAAAATAATAATAAAAAAAAAAAAAATAAATAAAAAAAGTTAGAATACATGGCGGTTTGCGACGTGCTAATAACCCTGATGGATTCCTTTCCAATGATGACCACTAACACAACATAAGTGAATAAATGAAAGATATTTTCCTTGGCGTTTGCGCTTCCACTAATGACACGCAGAAATGTTTAAAAATATAGCAGACTGATCTCCATATTTTCCCTTAAACGACCCAGATCACCTTGGTCACCCGCTCTATTTATACTCCCCCTGTTAACCTCACCTGTTTCATGACTCCGAGCACAAAACAGACCTTTTGTTTACATTCAACTCCCATGACCAGTTTTCCTCTTACCTCTCTCGTCCTCCATTCGTCCTACCGCCCTCGCCGGCTATCGTTACTTTTACTTTCGCTGTGTCTCCTTTCTCTGCTTCTATCTGATGGGTCCACCTGTGCTTGTCTTCTGATTTGCCTCTCTATCCATCGAACACGTGTGTCTGTGTGTGTGTGTGTGTGTGTGTGTGTGTGTGTGTGTGTGTGTGTGTGTGTGTGTGTGTGTGTGTGCGTACGTGCGTGTGTGAGTTCCAATTTATTTCTCCTTCATCTTATCATTTCTTTCAAAGTCTTCACAAAATATTTCGCATCATTAGATACGTACCATTGCATTGTTGCATATTCAGCACAATTCGCTAACAAGCAAACAAACAAACACACTTTAAGCACGAAGTCGCGGAGCATTACTCTTATCAAACTTCATCTCTCCACCTACCACTTCAACCCTTTACATCAGTCCAGTCGCATTCAGAAAAGTGAATTCCTCGCGCTGGCTGTCTTACACTTCTGTACATAAATAGACTCCGCAAAGAAAAAAAACATATACCTAATCCCATTATCAGAATGTGAACAAAATACAAACGGCAAACAATTCAAAACGTAATCCGTCGGCGGTAAAAACCCTCACTTAACACCCCCAGAAGGAGGATGTGATAGAAATACCCAGGAAAAGTTTCATTCATAACCCCGCGTGAGCTAAGACAATGGCCACCGCCTTCTCTGCGCTTTTATGAAAAATATATATATTCCTTCTTCTTCTTTTCTTTTTTTCTTTTACGAATATGTATCTTTTTTTTTCAAGCGTTCTATTTGCTGAGATCACGACCCATTCAAGTTTTGTCATTGAGAACACTAAGGAAGATTAGAGAGAGATTACAAGCTAAAAGGTCACGTGCAAGCGGCAGATGGCAGTGTGACCGCGTGACGTCACTGCCTCCTACCCCCTCTACCCCAACATTCCCTCACTGGGCCCCCTCCCCCCGCCTAGGCCCCTGTACTTTCTTTTCCCTCAAATTGGGGTGCAGCAAAATGGAGACCACTGGGTGTGTCATAGAGAGAATCAGAAGAGAAACGAGAATCGAGGAAATTATTCGCTAGATGATACTACAGAGAGGGGGGGGAGGGAGAGAAAGAGAGAGAGATAGAGAGAGAGAGAGGGGGGGGGAGAGAGAGAGAGCGAGAGAGGGGGGGAGAGAGGGAGAGAGAGAGAGAGAGAGAGAGAGAGAGAGAGAGAGAGAGAGAGAGAGAGAGAGAGAGAGAGAGAGAGAGAGAGAGAGAGAGAGAGAGAGCGAGAGCGAGAGCGAGAGAGAGAGATCTGCCAGCGAAATCCTTCATGAACGGGCGAAATACATAATGTCGTGTAGAGTTAGGGCTACTTTGCAAAGGAGAAGATAGCCAAAGATTCAACCAAACTGAGTCATCCCGAAAAAAAAAATATAAATGAGATGACTCAAACTCGGCACTTGAAAGGAAAACAACCTTTCCGTGACCACATTGTCGCAGCATTGCAAAATGATTACAGTGACCACCTCCATGTATGTCACACAGAGAGGAAGAGAAAGTATGCATATATCTCTCTTCATACGGATGCATTTATTAGCCACGACAGTTTCTACGTACAAAAATTATTTATGGTAAAGAATCCCTTCCGAAATTTCAAAATCATAAGCAATTCTGATGAAGACATAACAACGAAACGCGTCAATTGCTTCTCTGGACTTGTGATTTTTTTTCGTTCCAAAAAATAATTTTCTCTATTTATAACGACAGTTTTCATATCACTCGCAGGTGCAACAGCAACCGCCACGCGAAGGAGAGGCAAGTATCATCCGTTGCATAAAATAACAGAACGGAACATCTGCTGTTGCAAGTCTCGTGCGGATACCCTTGGGAGACACAATAATGAAGCATGCGTAGGCGGAGGTATCAGGCACACGAAGACAAGAAACAGACAGATATAATCCTTGTGCGAATCTTTTAATTACGCAATTGTGTTCCGACACTCTGGCGACATACAAGAGATTCCTTTGAGCAAGAACCCGAGATAGGAGAGCTGAGCTGCCGGGGGCGCGTAGGAAGCTCGGCATAGGGTTAAAACGACGGGGAGACGGGATAGGGGAGCGGAGGCGGGCGTGTAGGGGCGGGTTGCCTGGCACGGCACTCAACCTGGCGGAAGTCCTCGGGATGCCTGACGTCACAGTCGAACCATGTTTTGAAATCTTCTCGGAGAGATAATAAACACCAAGGAGAAAACACATGGAAGAAGATGCTGGCTCCGCACACCACGCCCGCACCATACCACTCCATACTTTTACCCTCCGCCATAATACGCCTGACTGCTACTTAATCCTACGGCACACTGCGCGATAGCATGCCACCCACAGTGAGATGCTATGATACAAAAAAAGGGAAAAAATAGATATGCAGCTGTCGATGGAACTACGAAATGAGATTGGGAATGTGAGGGTTTAGCGGCTGATGGGCGTGAGGATATCGTTGCCGAGACGCAATTGCAGCAGAGAGCGGTGGACGGGGAGGATGGACACTGCTCGATAAGGGGGAGTTGTAGGGGCAATACCGTACTTGGTGATAGTGTTAGTGGAAGGGTTGCAGGGTGACAGCTGCCCGGGTGATGTACAGCAGATGTGGATGATGGTGAAGGGAGAGTAGTTAGGGGATAAATGCAGCCCAGTAATTTAGTCTTAAGGGATTAACCGAAAGTCAAAACGTCGGCTGTTTTAACAACCGGGACCTCAGGCAGCATACCGGCACTGTCACTGGTGGCATCTGTTGATTGTTTTCTTCACTATCAAGGGATTACGTTTTTAGCAGGTTTCTTATATAGGATTTGATATATAGTTACAAGGGCGTCTACATGGATGTGATCTCATACATGTTTCCACGGACTTGCATCCTTATTCCGAGTCTCGTTCTCTGTATCAGTCTAATTAAAAGTAAATTAGATAAATAGAGACACTCGTTTAAAAAAAAAAAAAAAAAAAAAAAAAAAAACACTCGTTCATTAACAACCGACTCCTCACACTCAAGACTTATTCATTCAAGGTTATTTGCTTACTAAAACATGATATTGCATTTATTAATAGGTATTCTCTTACGCTTACACGCACACTCATTTCCTTGTGCATGAAATACTCCAGGTTTGAATCATTGACGGCCTCTAGTTGAATCTTTGACTTATACAAATAAATTGACTATTTATTTACCTTCAGCTATTCTCAGTGATATTACAGATGATCTCAGGGCCTCCTAGGTATTTTTAGTACTCTCGTTCTCTCTCTCTATATATATCTCATTTTATATAATCATACATACATAATATATATATATATATATATATATATATATATATATATATATATATATATATGCATATATATATATATATATATATATATATATATATATATATATATATATATATACATATATGTATGTGTGTGTGTGTGTGTGTGTGTGTGTGTGTGTGTGTGTGTGTGTGTGTGTGTGTGTGTGTGTGTGTGTGTGTGTGTGTGTGTGTGTATGTGTGTGCGTGTGTGTGTGCGTGCTTGTGTTTGTGCGTGTATGTCCTCGTACGTCCTCATTCGAATTCGCTCTTGAAAATAGGCCTTGACTTTGACCAAAAGACGCAGAGCAAGGTCCTGTTTTCGATGCTGAAGGCCGCGGGAACACACACGTTGTTTGCGAGTGTGGCCGGTTCGTTTGTCAGTTTCCTTTTACGTCCGTGCCATTTGTCTATTTAGTTTGTCCAATGTGTCTGCGGTGTTGTTGGCCCGCTAAAAAGGATCTGGGTGGCTGCCCGTCAATCATCCTTTGACTATTTTTCCTGTATCTTATCTTTGCTCTCTCTCTTCTTCGTCTATCTCTCGTCTTTCTCTCGTCTTTCTCTCGACTTTCTCTCTCTCTCTCTCTCTCTCTCTCTCTCTCTCTCTCTCTCTCTCTCTCTCTCTCTCTCTCTCTCTCCTCTCTCTCTTTCCCTTCTTTCTCCTCTTCTCTCTTCTTCTTCTTCTCTCTCTTCTCTTCTTCTCTCTTTTCTCTTTTCTTCTTCTTCCTTCTCTTCGTCTCTTCTTCGTCTATCTCTCTCTCTCTCTCTCTCTCTCTCTCTCTCTCTCTCTCTCTCTCTCTCTCTCTCTCTCTCTCTCTCTCTCTCTCTCTCTCTCTCTCTCTCTCTCTCTTTCTCCTTTCTCTCGCTCTCTCGTCTCTCTTTCTTTCTCTCTTTCTCTCTTTCTCTCTCTCTCTCTCTCTCTCTCTCTCTCTCTCCTCTCTCCCTCTCTCCTCTCTCCCTCTCCCTCTCCCTCTCCCTCTCCTCTCCCTCTCCCTCTCCCTCTCCTCTCTCCCTCTCCCTCTCCCTCTCCCTCTACCTCTCTCTCCCTCTCCCTCTCCCTCTCTCTCTCTCTCTCTCTCTCTCTCTCTCTCTCTCTCTCTCTCTCTCTCTCTCTCTCTCTCTCTCTCTCTCTCTCTCTCTCTCTCTCTCTGTCGCTCTCATCACTTCACTTCACCTCCCTCCACTTCGCACCGTTTCTCCTCGCATATCTCTCCTCTCCTCCCTCGGCAGAACACAACACCCTAGCCATCACACGGTCTGCTTGTGACGTCATGTTATTGGATCCGTGACGACCCACAAGGAAATACGACTACGTTTATCATCAATAATACCCTTACAAGCAACTGGCTTATTTGAGGCATGCACTTGATAAGCATTGCGAGAGTCTCAGACCCACCATTCTGTTTTTTTCCTTCACTTCTCCTTCTCCCATCCTCTTTCCCTCTTTTTTGAGCTTCTGGGGGAGGAAAGGAAGGAAGGAAGGGAGAGGAAGCAGGAAGGTAAAATAGGAATATGTATGGGGTTAAGGCATTTCTTGGATTAACACGGTCGAGTTTCGTAGCTGTGGATATAATGGGTTCGTGTGTAACATAGACACGTTTACAAGGTCGTGTCTTGAAGCTGGGTGGTTGTGCTTCCGGTTTAATCTCGTGAATTTTGTGTTTTATTTGCTCATCTTTATCAATTTTTTTTACGTGGTTCTCTAACTACTCTTTGATATCAGCGGCTATTAAGAAAATCCATTTGTCTTTTCTTCTCCTAATGTCTTCCTCGACACAGCTGAAATACATCTCGAAATTAAACTCTTTCCTCGAAATGAGTCTCCGTTTATCTCTTGAAAAAGCATCCTGTGAGGAAGACATCACTCTCGCTCAGCCAAAGGAGATATTAATGTGTTTTTCGAATCCCTATCCACCCCCCGTGCAACAGCGATCAATTTTACGTCTCGGAGCTGAAACAGAGAAATAAAAGGTCCGAATCTCGTGAGAAATGTGGTGTATGGCGCCGGCAGGTCAGGTCAGGTCACATCACGAAGTTGGTGAAGCGAGATCGTGTCCCGAGGCGAAGCGAGGTCGCAGGAGGGCTTGTGACTCGATATCGGAGGGAAAGAGGATGCTGAGAGCGGGCGGTAGAAGAGGAAGGGGGAGCGGACTAGGCGGTAGGGAGGGAGGGAGGGAGGGAGGGAGGGAGGGAGGGAGTTAGAGAGAAAGAGAAACACAAAGAGAGAGAGAAGAGGGGCGGGGGAAGGGGGGGGGGGGGGAATGGCTGGGGATTAAAATGACGGATCGCCAATCCTTCTACATGACTGAATGCGAACTAATTCACTATACCAAAATTATTCAGGCTTATTCCCAAAGAATAATTTAATCTAACTCGCTCTGCTGTGGCAGGCTGGTAGCGACTCGTGCTGACTCGTTTTCGTGGTAAAAAGACTCCTAGTTCTGACATTTCCTGATGAAGTCTAAGGGCATCGCTCATTTTATTTAAGTCCTTTTAGGATTATTCTTTTTTTCTCTACATAAGACATTAGATCATATATCTAAAGTTCTTTAAAAAATGGTCATGCACATAGCTTTCTTTGAACTATGATGTCTCTTTATCCAACAATTCAGACAATCAAATAAAAGGGCTATTCATCCAAGGATATGATGTGCCGATGGCAAGAACTCTCATTAAAAAGTATTCAGTTGAGACGTCTTCAGTATGAACCGTTCTCCGAAGGATGAACTAATGAACTAATTATTCAGAGTTCCATAAGGCCATTGATCTGGTTCTCGACCTTAGTCCAACACAAGGAAAATATCTGGTACATTCTGAAGTTCAACGGGATATATCTTTATAGTCTTGTGGAGCAAATTGAAATTCACCAAGGGTCTCCAGGCTTGATATATATGTTGATGTTTTTATTTGCTGATAAAGAAAGATAGGGGCGTATAGATCTTCAGTCACTAGAAACGTACGTTTCGAGGTAATGAATGATTCGTAACTGAAAAACGATTATGATGTTTCGTTAAGTGTTCTTGAATTCATGGACGTACACTCCGTTACTATAATTTTTGCTTTATTCGGACAATAGACAGACAGCATGATACTTATATCTGTTGAATAGTATCAAATGCAAATACCCTTTGCTTATTCATAAACATATCTCAGATGGTATTCGTGACTGAATGATTTGTTTGTTAAAAATGAAAGCTAATACTTTAAGACATACATTTAACAAAGAGTCTTTTCCTTTGCACTCTTATCACATAAAAGCATAGAAGATTACTTACAAGAACGTCTCCGTAATTCCCCGTACCAGCATATACAGTGCTATTAGGTGACGTAAATGATGCTTGCGTCTAAGGGAATTCAGAGTCCTCGGGAACTTTCTCTTTCTCTCTCTCTCTCTCTCCCTCTCTCTCTCTCTCTCTCTCTCTCTCTCTCTCTCTCTCTCTCTCTCTCTCTCTCTCTCTCTTCTCTCTCTCTCTCTCTTCTCTCTCTTCTCTCTCTCTCTCTCTCTCTCTCTCTCTCTCTCTCTCTCTCTCTCTCTCTCTCTCTCTCTCTCTCTCTCTCTCTCTCCTCCTCTCTTTCTCTCTCTCTCTCTCTCTCTCTCTCTCTCTCTCTCTCTCTCTCTCTCTCTCTCTCTCTCTCTCTCTCTCTCTCTCTCTCTTTCTCTCTCTCTCTCTCTCTCTCTTCACCAATCCCTTGTCATTCCTCCTTCTCTCTCTCAGAATCTAACATGAACTGTACAAACCATTTATGCATAGTTCCTATGCCTATTCATGTGTATACACTGTGTATAGTATGAATAAACTTATCAAAATAAAATCAACCTCTCTTTCTTTCTTTCTCTCGCTCTCATGCACACAGACGCGGCGTCCTGAAGCTGCTACATCTTCCGTCGTTAGCACTCACAATGGGCGTATTCGTCTCTCTTCTCCGAAGGCCAGTGACCTCCGCTGGCCTCGCTCCTCCTGTGAATAGGCGGTGTCCTTGACCACAGTCCTGCTTCAAAAGGACTGCTGATATAATAATCCCTACTCCCTGTTCTCTCCACTCATCCTTTCGCTCAGAGCATGGCCGGAGAGGGCTAGTTTTAGATCGCTTGTCCTTCTGAGATTTAATGAGGATCTTATCGTTTTGATGACCGTGTCTGTATGGTTAGAAGACGGATGACGGATGGCGTGCTGCGTTCTCGCTTGATTACTTTTCCGTTTTTGTTTTATTTTTGTTTCAGTTTTAATCTCGATTTTCTTCTCTTTTTTTTTTTACTTTTTTTCTTCTTTTTTTTTTCTTTTTTTACTTGAAACTCGAACGAAATGGCAACCTCGTGATATTTCAAGGATGATGTGGAATGTGAGAGGGGATCGTCATAGAGCCAGGAATTATGATTTTTCGTTTTTTTCTGTACTGAACATAGAGCCTAATTAAAAATTTTACTCGTTTTTTTTCTTCTTTTTCTTTACAACATCCAATGGTGGAGGTATAAAAACTGACTTCACTAGAGAGACTGAAGAAGGAAGAGATAGAGAGAGAGAAAGGGAATAAGGATTATACGAAATACACGAAAGATGAAAAGACGAAAGACGAGAGCCGATAAGACGAAAAATCAAGACGAAAGACGAAAGACTAAAGACGAAGAGGCGAAATACGAAAATGGAAAAGATGAAAAGGCGAAAGACGGAGGGAGCGACAGCGTCCACGAGCAGCCGCCGCGGCCTCGACCTCCCACACCTCCGCGACCAGTCCGCTTCGTCATCATCAAATCGCCACTTGACAAATACTCCGAGGATTCTTAATTAATCTTTCAATATCATATGTCATTCCCGAGGAATACTTAAGGTTTCGCAACACACAAGTGCACCCAGAAGAAGGAAGACGACTGACCCTCACAAAGAACCGACTGGTTCACGCAGAACTCTTGGCGAGAACAGTCAGTCCTTTCGCAATTCCGTGAACCAGTCACGAACCCGGAATCCGACAATCGACTCTCAGTCTCCCGAAGCGGCCTTTGTCTCTTCCGAGGGCATCATTAATAAGGTTGACTTTTTCACGTCATACATTGAGCGAGACGGCCTTATGAGCCCGCATCACATGCCATTGTGTCCACGCCAGGCAACCAAAGCTTCAGAAACTGTGTCAAGGTCGGCGGTGCTGGCTCCCGTGGCTCACCCTCTCTCTCTCTCTCTCTCTCTCTCTCCCTCTCTCTCTCTATCTCTCTCTCTTTCCTCCCTCTCTCCCTTCTCCTTACCCCTTGCCGTGAACGAGCTGAGCTGGTGTTTCGAACGGCAAACTTTTCGGGAAGCGCACGAGACACGTCCTTGGTGCCAGACACCGAGACATACGAGCCTCTAAAGCAAAACGATTCTATCAGGTGTCTGTCAAGGTGGGTAGCAGGGAAGAGGATGGAGGGGGGGGGAGGGGGGGAAGGAGGGAGGGAGGGAGGACGGGCGTAGCAGCGAGCGGGGCGGAAGTAGGTTGGGCAAAGTTGGTGCTAGCGTGAGGTGGGGGAGGGGGAGGAAGAGGAGGGGCCAGACGGAAAAGGGCGGGAGGGAGGAGGGGAAGGAGGAAGGAAGGGAGGGGAACAGTGCCAAGGTAGAAACGAAATTGGGAAACAGATGAAAGCAGGCAAGGTAAAAGAATCGAGAGAGGAATACAGAAAAATAAATAAATAAAACATCTGCGTGTGTGGGAAATACCAAGACGAGTGAAGGAGAGGAGCAAAGATGACAGGTTCATGTTACCGACCGCAACACACAGCCTTCCTATAACTACACGTCCTTGGCCTTAGTATTCAGTGTTCTCTTCTGATAAGGTCCATGTCTGTCGCCATGAAGACTTTTTAATCCAAGGTGAATCCTTCAATGATACAGGATATCTTGCTGACTTACCCTGTATCTTACAGAACTAACATATATCTATTTCCTTTCATTTAATAAGAAAATATCTAATAATCTATCTCAGTCTACTCATCTATATACGTGAGTACGAGATCGTTCATTCATGTATTTAATGCAACAACATCCATATATACCAAATACAGGATGGGTAGTGTGTCTGATTTTGGTAAATATAGAAGTAATTTATATCTGGGTGGCTGTGTGAATGAATAGTATGTTATATAATTGCCTACTCACTTTATTAGTTATTTGTTTACAATCTTATCATTACTTTTTGTTAGTTAGATAGGATGGTATATGGATTTATATATCAAATACATATACAGTTAGATGCTGTGATAGATATTAGTTTGTGTGTTTGATATTCTGCCTATAGTTGTATATTTATTATCACTCCTTTCCCTCTTCTGATGTGTAACTTTGTGCCAATAAACATTCAATAAATCAACCAATCCTCCAATTCACCCCTGCCTGCCCAGCTCTCTCTCTCTTTCTCTTTCTCTTTCTCTTTCTCTTTCTCTCTCTCTTTCTCTTTCTCTCTCTCTCTCTCTCTCTCTCTCTCTCTCTCTCTCTCTCTCTCTCTCTCTCTCTCTCTCTCTCTCTCTCTCTCTCTCTCTCTCTCTCTCTCTCTCTCTCTCTCTCTCTCTTTCTATCTCTTTCTATCTCTTTCTTTCTCTTCCTCTTTCTCTCTCCTTCTCCATCTCCATCTCCACCTCCCTCTGTTTGCATGGAAATATGTAAATATGCTATATGAGTTTTTGGATGTAAACATTTCCTAGCAACACACAATCTAAAGTCTAACAAATCATAATAGAAATACACTACCACATGTTCTCTTTCCTTAATGTCTTCTTAAAGAGGCACGCAACACCTCCTCCCTCCCTCTCCCTCTCCTCTTCCCTTTTCCCCATCCTCCACTACCCCTATACCCTCTCCCCTGGTACCTCTGTCCCCACCCTTCCCTTCATTCCCCTCCTCATCCCCTGGTACCTCCTTCCTATCTCTGTCCCCACACCTTCTCCACCCCCCTCCTCACCCCCTGGTACCTCCTTCCTATCTCTCTCCCCACACCTTCCCCATCCCCCTCCCTCCCTCACTCCCACCATCCTTCCCCCCTCCCCCCTCCCCCCTAGCTCCACCCGCAGGTTACACCGGGTGGCCGTGGTGGCTCTCTTGACGTCATACGGTGGGCTGATAGAGGGGTCTGATAACAGGAGTGGGAGGCCGTGACTCATTATCGTGTGAGTTCACTATCTGCTGATACTTTTATTGGCGGTTGGCATAAGCTGGCATAAACTGGCATCGTGATTGCATATCAATATAGATAATACGCCATTTATTTTGCTGAGCTTATTGACGGGGTTGATTGAATTTGGAATCAAGAGATACGTAGAAAGTGAGGAGTCATAAAAAGAGGTACTTTGATGACGGGGGATGAATACTCTTACTCACAAGAGTTTTACCAACATCCAGGTGTCCTCAGACTAATGAGTTTTCTCAGAATAAGTGATGTGATAAAATACTTTCGACAGAGCTCCGATACCTTATCTGTTATAACCTTTTCGCCTCAAATGAAAAGGTATACGGAGGAATTGATCATTTATGTGTATCCTGCCTGCACTGTAGACCCTCTTTTTCTTAATTCCTCTTAATCTTGCTTTCTATTTTTTTATTCGCTCTATCTGTCACTCTTTATCTTCCTCTCCCACTCCTTTCCGCTCCCCCCCCTCTCTCTCTCTCTCTCTCTCTCTCTCTCTCTCTCTCTCTCTCTCTCTCTCTCTCTCTCTCTCTCTCTCTCTCTCTCTCTCTCTCTCTCTCTCTCTCTCTCTCTTAAGTGTCTATCTATCTATGTATATATGTATGTATAGGTGAAAATATTTATCGAGCGAGAGATAGAGAAGAATATGTGTGCGAGTGTGTGTGTGTGTGTGTGTGTGTGTGTGTGTGTGTGTGTGTGTGTGTGTGTGTGTGTGTGTGTGTGTGTGTGTGTGTGTGTGTGTGTGTGTGTGTGCAAAATCCTGCTACACGTATGCGTATGTCTTCAGGAGGCGTATGTGAACGTGCGCGCGCACAGCTGGGCCTATCACTCTCATCGTGGCAAGAAGTACATCCACATCGCACTCTGCACACATCCCCAAGCAGATGAGTAAACATTCAGGATGTCCTCAGAGCTGCCTTTGCAGACCGTGCCTCAATGTCACCGTGCCAGTGCCAAGGCGGCGGGATAACAGGCACCAGCAAGAAGTCCGTGTTGTGACGGTCCATCAAGCCTAGAGAGGACGCCACTCCGCGCCCCCAGAGCGTCTTTGGTCGTCTTCATCTCTCCTCACTCTCGGCAGCATCAACCTCATTTACCCACACGCCTCCACACCCACACGCGCTTCGATTCACTTACGCCCCTACGTCCTCAGGCCCGTGTGCAATCACGTACCTACGCCTTAATACCCTTCTGCACTCACGCCCCTATGTACTCAGGCCCCTACGTTCTCACGCACCCACGTCATCAGGCCCTTACGCACCCACACTCCTACGCCCTTACACCCCTGCACACTCACACCCCTACACACTCACGTCCCTACGCCCATCTGCATTCACGCACCTACGCACTCACACGCCTAAGCCCCTACGGCCCTAAGCACTCACACCCCTACGCCCTCACGCCCCTACGTCGTCACACCCCTACGCTCCCACATTCCTACGTCTTCACGCCCCTACGCTCACATCATAAGCGAGCCTCCATACGATCCAAGGTGCCCATGACGCCAGGTAGTAGGCGGCGAGATGACATGGAGACATGAAAGTGTGAAGGCGTTAGATGACGGAGGAAGATGAAGAGGCTGTAAACCAAGTGTACACCAAGGGAGGGACAGTGGGAGGATAAGAAAATAAATCATTGTGCCAGAGTGAGATAATAAGAGAGATTGACTGAGGGAGATAGAGAGGAGGAAGAAGAGAGAGAGAGAGGGAGAGAGAGAGGGGGGGGAGGAGAGAGAGAGAGAGAGAGAGAGAGAGAGAGAGAGAGAGAGAGAGAGAGAGAGAGAGAGAGAGAGAGAGAGAGAGAGAGAGAGAGAGAGAGAGAGAGAGAGAAAGAGAGAGAATCGATAACATCCATAGATATGTCTAATATCCTGACACCACAGTAACCTTGCCGTTGCACTGGTCTATTTCAAGTTTGCATAAATGGTTCCAACACGCAGCCCAAATGACCGGCCAAGACATGTGCAGTCACAGCAGTCCTTGAGGCCGGCTAGACCATTAGGAGCCTGTCGGAGACATTGCTTGCAAGGGGATCGTTTTGAGAGGAAGCACTTGCAGAGGCACTCCATGCACCGCGGCCGCCTTTGCGGAGACCCGAAGAGATGCATCACCTGACGATGTCCACGACAGCTTCTACTTACTCCTTATTAGAGCTGACACGTACGACCTCATTCGTTGGAAATGAGTTTTAGAGAATAAAAAAAAAAATCCTCTTTTAGGAAAAACCTTGCGAGTGAACGGAACAACCCGGTCACTGATAATCGTTGGTGTTGTGCCCCAGGTCATGACCAAAGTGCGTTTTTGAAATTCGTTAGATAAAAGAAAGGAGGTTTCTACTATGGTCTTGTTTGTATGTGCGTATGCATGTATGTATGTGTGTATGTGTGTATGTATGTACGTATGTATGTATGCATGTATGTATGTATGTATGTATGTGCGTATGAATGGATGTGCATATGTCTGTCGGTAAATAGTTAGGTAGGTCGGCACATCCATACATAAACACATCCATCTTTCTATTCGTCATTAATCCATCCTTTTATTCCCCTGATTCTTCCAATCATAAATTTTAATTTATATTATAACAGACTATTGCACCAATTAAAAAAATATATGTATGGCTACCATCACTACTAACCATAGCAAGATGTAAGATATAGACAAGAATAAAAAATATATAGACATAATGATTTAATTTGCAAAACAGAAATGGAGTCCCCGAATATAAAAAAATACATAGAAAAATCAAAAGAGACATGGAAAAGTATTAAGAGCAAAAGAAAGAAAAATCGCGAATGGTAAAGAGAGGAAAAGACAAACGGAAAAAAATAATAATTCACAGTACAAAGAGGAAGAGGAGAGTTGAGCCGAGATACGCACAGATATGAAGGACAAGGAAGACCCTACGATTTCCCCCTGCCTTCAAGAGCCAAAGGGACGGAGGAGGACCAGCCGTTATGCTCTTTTGCGAAGGGAGGGTTCCTGTGCCGCCGAAAGACCCGGATCTTGGCCTCTTCAAAAACCCTGACGCATCCCACGACTGACTGTCTTTAGCATTGCAACGGAGAGATTTCTTGATTTCGTCTAAGCTGTCAGAGGGACATCATATTTATTTTTCCATCAGTAATTCATCTGACACTAGGACTCCCCCCCCCCCCCTAAAAAATGTCAGTATGTTTGATAAGAACCTACTCGTATTGATCTATTTAGATGTATGTAAACTTGTAAATACAATTATGTACTTGTGGAATTTCAGGAACAGAAGTTCATAGAGTTTTGTTGATATTTCCCTATGAATCGATCTTTGTTTTTACTTTCTTTTCTTCATCTTTCTATTCTCTAATACGCTTAATGTCTATCTTCTTTATACACTTCACGTTTCTATTCTTTATCTAATACATCTATTTCCTTCCACCTCCCGATGCAGTGTAGGTGACCACAGGTAAAAGTTCAGGAGACAATCCTTTTCTCTAAACTCAAGACAAAGGATGTCGCAAAGACAAGTGTCTGACGTCTTAACAGGTTGCTTTAGAGTTGTTATCTCCTCCTTCCGTCATCATGAAGAGGCTTATATGTAGCATGAAACACGATTTTGACTGAGCCCTCATCACGTTACTCGCAATCTGTATGCAAAAGCTCAAAGCTGTATAAGTGAACTTTATAAACATATTAATCCTCTTTGCCTTTAAAAGTACGTGCACAGAAACCCCAATATATATAGAGATAGATACATACATACATACATATATACATACATATATATATATATATATATATATATATATTGTTGCTATTGTTGAGACAACATTAGAAACTTGATTAACATTCTGCTAATCAGACTCTTGGGTTCCGGTTTGTCTGACTTTAGGGCCGATTCTTGAAACACTATTCTCAGGCGGTGCCGCTCGGGAGTGACATGCTGGTCAGCTCGGCACGGAATCCGGTCACGTGGTGGACGTCATAGCTGGGTCGGGTCAGATCGGGTTGGACGTTGGACATGTAGGTGGTGAAACCGGGTACAAGAGTGCAATGTTTGCCGTATGTGTCATTCATTTACGTCCGTGTCCCATTGTTTCGGTCACGTCTGGATGGCTCCTTCGCTCACGACGTTCAACCGTGACCTTTGACTCTAAAGATACGACCTTTTTTCACCTTGGATACCGGAAAACGTAAATTTGCCTTGTAAGTAGTACATAGGAAAGCGTCTTTGCCAAACGCCGCGTCGGAAGCGAGGAAGAAAACCCGTTCCCTATCGGACAAAAAGGAGAGGAAAGGTTCGAAAAGAACTGGTCCGGAGGTCCTTGTGTAAAACTCATCAGAATTGAGCGATATCACACGACAGTTTTCACTGAATTTCGGGATATTTTCATTCCCTTTAGACTGCAGGTAACAGGATATAGATCAGGCGTAGTTAGTAATTAGACTCAAGATATCTACGCAATTGCTAGCAATGCGTTCTAAGATTTCAACGGTGAAAATATCAGAGAAAAATTACAAAAAAAAACTAGTCCTTCACTGGCTCATCCGAACAAATTACTATACCTGAAATGAGGACATATATATCATTCAAGTAATAATCATCATTACAGTATCCTTTTGGAAGCTACGAAAAGGATTCTTGTAGTCTAAATGGATCTACAAGAATCCTACGCAGTGCCTCTAGACGTAGCCATGAGGGCGAATTTAAGTGAATCCGGGAGGGTCGGCAGAATTCAAATGCCTCGTACATTTTTAGCATAGATGTTAGAGATATACAGTACTTACATGTCTACGCGCCCGCGGATGTGTGTGTGTGTGTGTGTGTGTGTGTGTGTGTGTGTGTGTGTGTGTGTGTGTGTGTGTGTGTGTGTGTGTGTGTGTGTGTGTGTGTGTGTGAATGGTTTCTACGATCGCTTTCTCTCTTTCTCTCTCTCTCACTCTCACTCTCACTCTCACTCTCACTCTCACTCTCACTCTCACTCTCACTCTCACTCTCACTCTCACTCTCACTCTCACTCTCACTCTCACTCTCACTCTCACTCACTCACTCTCTCTCTCTCTCTCTCTCTCTCTCTCTCTCTCTCTCTCTCTCTCTCTCTCTCTCTCTCTCTCTCTCTCTCTCTCTCTCTCTCTCTCTCTCTCTCTAAAGATGATACGATACTTGCAAATAATCCTCCTCCTCATCATTATTATCATTATTACTATTATTAATATCATTATCATTATGTTAATTGTTTTCATTATGACAAAAGAATAATAACAACAATTGCAATAATATGATCATAAAAATGATAATAAGGATGATAATGATGATATTGGTGATGTGATGGTGATGGTGATAGTGACAGTAATAGTGATAACAATAATAATAACAAAAATAAATAATAACAATGATAATAATAATCATAATCATCATTATCATAATCATTACAACAACAATAATAATAATATTAACAATAATGATAATAAGAACAATGAAAAGTGCTAAATAATAATAATTATAGTAATAATAGTGACAGTAATGATAATGATAATAATGATAATACCAATGATAATGATTATATGATTTTTTAAAAATAATGAAGATGATAACAATAAAAAAACAATATTAATAACAACAATAATAATAATAAAATACTAGTAATAACAAATATTCAATTTCATGTTTGATTTTGCCCTTATCTAGGGTGGTGTAATTCAAGTCAAGTCAATTCAAGTCTTATTATTATGAGCAGGATATGCGAGCCTTTGCACACGAGACGAATAATGTGGTAATACTATGGCAAAGGACAGAAGTCAAGAAATGAAAGAGCAACGTCACTGTGGCATTGTTAATGACACAGGTGAAATGTTTATATGTGGGCAGTATGAGGGGAGGGGGTTATATGTCTGTACTTTTCACTTGCCCATGTTGCAAGGAGCAGTTGCATATTCCATCCTTCGCATACACACACACACGTGATCTAAATTTCACGGTCCATTGGATCACTGAGCATTTCCGTTCATTCGTTTGAGTGAGTCATAATCGAGAACTTTTGTAACAAATTCGTCCCGTGAAGTTATTCCGCGTTTCCTTCATCCTCATAGAAAACGGGGTACTGGGGACGTTCCGCAGTCGTTCGTTCCTTCAGAATAAAAAAACACTTTAGCAGATTATAAGATTTGGAGACCGCTCGTAACCTCGAAGAAGTTCCTCTCCAAGACCTCCTTCGGGATTTCTCACGGAACGGAAGTGAGGGGCTGTGTGAGGGGATGTGATGTCATGGCTCAGGAGTGGAAAGGGCGAAAGAAAACAGGGTATTCCCACGGATTGCTACGACATGCCTTAACGATAGTGCTTCCGTTCTACTTTGGATATAGGATTTTATCCATGCTAACCTTCCCTCCTCGGTCCCTAGCTAGAGGTCGAAAAGTAAAAGCTCTGAATTCAACGCCTGACCTACTTCCACGCGCACAGAGAAGTAAAAACACAGTCAACTTGTCCAGTCTCGCTGTTGTCCTTTGGTAACAGTCATTTTTTCCCTTCACATAAATCTCTGCAACACCCAGTTACAAGGATACGGGAAGCCACGCTTGAAACGCAGCCGTAGAGATGAGGGCGAAGTACACAGACAGACCTTTGTGTCTTTCAAAAAGAAGACCCGGTCACGAGAGATCAACATACAAGACCCTGAACTGGTGGCATTCCTTGGGTTCTGTGCGTGAGCTTATACATGCGGTTATGCATGTGCTTCTGCGTGTATTCAAATCATGGGTGTTTTGTGTAGGAGAGAAGTGTACTTTTCGTAAAATCTCGCCGCAGAACGCGTGTCAATGCTCATAATAATTCTGATACCGGTTTCATCCTACTAGCCTTATCAATAACCTTTTTTTCGGCCCCAAACGAAATCAAAGAATCGGCTTTTATTCAACCCAGCCACGCCTAGTACACACAGCTCCATTGTTTTGACTCAAAATAACCGGCCAGTCTTTCTTGTGAATGGTCTGACGTCATGGGCGTTGGACGAGCGATTTGTTGTACATCTGTGAGAGGCCTCGCTCCTAGAACCGGAAGTGGGTGTGCTTCGTAAGATGGAAATGTATCGCAGTTTTTGTTGTTATGTTTGATCCGGCACGACGTCTCTGTGCACAGCATGATGTAACTTTGTGTGTAATATGATATCAAAACAATTTTATTAACTTACATGTAAGTTCTCATATTACTATCTGCAGTGTGTACACTGAGGAGATCTCTTGATGACTTTTGAAAGGTATTAAAACTTTTGCAGGATTATTACGCCATTCTTAGTTTGTTAAGTAAATTAGATAACTTGATTCATTTACTTGTTATCATAACTTTCGGTGACGTGATTAAGCTGAAGAAGGACGGTTGCACATACGCACACAACTGTGTATGTGCATACGTGCGTGTCTGCAATTTGTCACATGCCATCTTGGGCAGAATACTGCGCGTGTTTCTGGTGCCGCAAGATAAGAACTTTGCGTCATAAGAGTTTATGGTTTAATTAAGAAGTTTGAGGCCGCGGCCCGGGAGGCCAGCAAGGTTTGTCCTGACTCAAGTGATCAGTTAAGGGAAGAACGCAACAATATGCGGTGCAAAGTTTGTTGAATATTAATATTGGGAAAACGGCAAAGAGTAGGAAAATGGAAACAATATGATTAAAGATACAAACAGTGAATCTGCGGATAAATAAAACTGAATCATGAAACTTTCCTTCGTCTCATTAACGTAAAACATAACAGTATGCGCGACAAGAAAGAGAGAAAGAAAGAGAGAGAGAGAGAGAGAGAGAGAGAGAGAGAGAGAGAGAGAGAGAGAGAGAGAGAGAGAGAGAGAGAGAGAGAGAGAGAGAGAGAGAGAGAGAGAAGAGAGAGAGAGAGAGAGGGAGAAGAGAGAGAGAGAGAGAAGAGAAAGAGAGAGAGAGAGAGAAGGAGAAAGAGAGAGAGAGAGAGAGAGAGAGAGAGAGAGAGAGAGAGAGAGAGAGAGAGAGAAGGAGAAAGAGAGAGAGAGAGAGAGAGAGAGAGAGAGAGAGAGAGAGAGAGAGAGAGAGAGAGAGAGAGAGAGAGAGAGAGAGAGAGAGAGAGAGAGAGAGAGAGAGAGAGAGAGAGAGAGAGAGAGAGAGAGAGAGAGAGAGAGAGAGAGAGAGAGAGAGAGAGAGAGAGAGAGAGAGAGAGAGAGAGAGAGAGAGAGAGAAAAGGAGAGAGAGAGAGAGAAAGAAGAGAGAGATAGTCAAGCCCCACTGCAAACGCGAACTATGTTTACGGAAGATTTGCGTGAATTAGCAGAAAAGGTGATATCACTCTCGGAAATGTCAATGTTTCCAAGGGACCAAGCTTCCATGAAGGTCAGATCGGTTAAGAT
>NW_028234425.1:13297553-13300053 GCF_977035675.1 Penaeus japonicus | reverse complement strand
CCCCACCTCCCCCGTCACGCGATGGAGGAAGCGCTTGGGCAGCCGGGCGAGCTCACCAGCCCTCAGACCGCCCGCACACACGTCCACATCATCCACATTGACGGGGACGGTGGAGAGGACGGCGTGCACGTTGTGGATGCTGCCCTCGGAGCGCGAGAGGGCCGAGGTGAGCGCCGCGGGGGGCGGGATCACGCTGTTGTTCAGACGAAGGGGCTCGTCGCCCCCGCTCTCTCGCTGCCCCACCAAGTTGTCCTGCGACCGAGACTTCTTTCGGCACAGCCGCTGGTGGCCGCAGGCGAGCCGCTCCATCATGGCAGAGTGTCGTCGCGGCTTGCGGCCCTGCGGCTCCTGGGCGCCATTGACTGCGGGCGGGGCGGGGGTAGGGGCTTCGCTCGAGGGCGTCGGGGGACGGCGGTCCACCTGACTTGGGTCGTCGAGATTGACGACTTTCCCCCAGGTGGGCGGAGGGTCGTCGCGCCGCCAGTCCCCGTTGGAAATCGACCTGCCATACGACACCGAGGGCGAGATTTGGGGGGCAGGGGGGGGTGGGGCCTCTGCGGGAGCCTCGCCATTTTCATCGAGGACGTCACCGCAAGAGTGCCGCCGGTGGTACGAGGGGTTTTGACGCTCCGCCATGACATAGGGCAGGTTAGGTCGGCAGGCGGGGGCCGACACCCGCTTGAGGAGCACGTAGCCCTCATAGCGCGCCTGGAACTTACGGCGGCGCCCTGTCATGAAGACACAGGCTGTGTTGCAGGCGTCGCAATACTGCAGCTGATAACGAGATCTCTGGGAGGGAGGCGGGGGACCTGCTGGCACCCCATTAGACGATGTTACCATCGTAGGTGGAGAGGGAAGGGGGCGCGAAGGGGAGGTGTAGAGCCCCCCCTGCAGCGCGGGCAGCATATCGCTCAGGCACTGAACTCACTGGTCGCTCTGCATCACTGGGCCACTACCTGCGCGAGCGAGACACACCACTGCCCGCGCGCTACACTGGTTTTACCATCACTGACGACTCGGGCTGCTCTCGGATGCCAGCGGTCGCGACGGCGCAAAGCCTCTGCGCGCGCATCCCCAGCCCTTCCTGAGGCGTTCCTTCCTCACTACCGCAGGAACCTCTCTACCCATGGGCAACCCCGTGGTCCCTCACCTTTATGCTTGACCCAGATCCCCCACCACCGTCATGGAGGCCGAGCGGCCCATGAGCTGTCAGCTGCGCCATCACTCCCATTCATACAAAAAGTTCGTTGATGCACTAAATCGATGTTCTATTGTTCCGGCACATGACACTTGCCTTACTTTGTTTAACTTCAGCACCTGCGCACCCGCATTGCACGCAATTTACACCCGCATATATACCAAATACGTACATTCTCTTCTATTAATTTATTCTTACGTACATCTATTAGCGAAATGCGCTCTTCCTATTACATAGCCATTTCATACAGCGCTGTAGATGTTATCTTTACGTTCTCTTATTTCAACACACGGACGTTCGCTTCAGCTGATATTCATCGGCCCGTATGATATTTCTTAGACTAATTTTCTCCAAAGTCTAATATACAAAAGTTAATATTTCAGGAATCCAACAAAGAAACATCATATACGAGCCTTTATAGTCCCATGTAAATGTGTGTGTGTATGTATGTATGTATATATATATGTATATATATATATATATATATATATATATATATTTGATAGATTTTCTTAGTTGTTTGTATGTTTACTATATATCTATGTGTTATATGTAGTGTGTGTGTGTGTTGTGGTTGTGTGGGTCAGTGTGGGTGTGTGTGCGTGTGCGTTGTGTGTGTGTGTTGGTGTGTGTGGTGTGTGGGTGTGTGTGTTGGATGGGTGTGTGGGGTGTTTGTGTGTATACGTATATTTGAATAATATAATATATATATAGATATAGATATAGAAATATTATATTATATATAGATAGATATAGACTTGTATATATTTACTAACGCACTTGCAAATAGTTGTTATACACAATACTTGTTTTATAGCCGTGGTAAACAATATAACTGGTAACCGGGAAACTACTATGGTTTACGGTTATTGTGAACTAATAGATCTTGCAGTAAATAATATTATAAGAAAAGATAAAGGTTTGGAGACTGCTACGTCATAATGTCAAAGTTCAGACCAACGGCGAGAAGTTGTCAATGAGGGAGTAAATCAGTTTATGCAAATGTGCAACTCCCGATACTCTGTTTGTCAATTCCATCCATCTACCTTCTCTGAGACGCCCTTGTCTTGACCCAAGGTATGCCTGGGTCACAAATCCTTGCATTTCTTCCAGGGAGCAACTTGCAATAATCTTGAAGCTTTTGCCGAGTCATCCCGTTATCTTGAGTCGTTGTTTGGTATTTGCACGTTGGCGAGGGTCGGTTTCGGAGGTGGACCAGATAACATTCGAGATTTTCCTTCTTTTCGACCTAATTTGATAGTATTTTTATGGCGTCAGACGAGAGGCGAGAGCGAATAGGCA
>NW_028234425.1:13275053-13277553 GCF_977035675.1 Penaeus japonicus | reverse complement strand
GTGAGTGGTTTTGTTGCCGTTAGGGTTTTAAGGTGAGATTGAGTGTGGGGTTGAGGTATCGTTTTCATTGCCGAATGTCGAAAACTTTTTTTTTTTTTTTTTTTTTTTTGGGGGGGGGGGATTTTCTTTGGATGGAATTTTGGTTGGCATCTTGATATAGGATAATGGAGACAATGATATTATAGAAATAATGAGGATAATGTTTCGTGATAATGATGATATAATGGTTATCCTTATTATCATATTGATGAAATAATAATTGTTATTTGATCATGATTTTAATGATTGTTATTTGATCATGATTTTAATGATTGTTATTTGATCATGATTTTAATGATTGTTATTTGATCATGATTTTAATGATTGTTATTTGATCATGATTTTAATGATTGTTATTTGATCATGATTTTAATGATTGTTATTTGATCATGATTTTAATGATTGTTATTTGATCATAATTGTTATGATTGGTGTCATTATCATAGTCATTATTCTGATAATAGTAGTAATAATGGTAATAATAATAGTTATTACTATTATCATTACTACTATCATTATCATTATAACATTGTTATTATTATTATCATTGCTATCATAAAGGCTATTTTCACTTTTATGATTATTATTATCATTATTATTATCATAATCATTATCATTATTATCATTATCAACATAACCATGATCTTGACTATAATCATATTGTTATTGTCATCAATTTCATTATTATCATCATTATTATCATTGTCATTGTCATCTTTCTTTTGAAATTGTCATTATAATAATCGTTTTAGTCATTATCATCATCGCTATTATCTTTTTTTTTCATAGTTATCATTATCTTTATCACTTCTGTTATCACCATATTTTTTTGTAATTTCGTTGTCATTATCAGTACTACTACTATTATCATTATCATAATTATTTTGTAATCACTATCGGCATTATTATCATCATCATCACCATTCATTTTATTATCATTGTCATTATCAGTACTATCAATATTATCATTATCATTTATCATCAACATAACCATCATTTCTATCATTTTTATTATTGTTATCACTTATTATTATTATCATTATCATAATCATTATCATTTTAGTATTATTACCAATATCACCATCATCATATTATCCTCATCATTATTACCATTATTATTGCTCTTGTTTGGTTTATCATTATAATTGTTGTTATTTTTGTTGTTACCATTTCTCATCTTCCAAATCACATCCCTCATCATTTTTAGCAAATAATAAGCATCACCACTATAATTCCCCAGTCATCACTCTTATCATTACCATTTTTTTCACCATAGGGTTTCATTAGTTACCACCCATTATATAAATGATGATAGGTACTGTTGAAAGTCACCACAATCTTGCAAGAGAGCTGTAGAATGGTTAAGAAAAATGGAATCCTATCACAACTGATGGGTAATAACAGTCAAAGAAATGTTATTACTATCATTATCATTATCATTGCACAGGTATCTTCATATAGGAGAAGTGTCAGCAGACGATGAAATGAGCAAATATATTAATATTTATGGGAATGTTATTATCTGTCAGGACTTCCTAATAACATTGGAAACATGTCGCGTCGTGTTTTCTCTCTCTTATCCTTGTAGATAGAGGTATGAATGGGACGGGATAACTGACCTGTTTTGATTATCTAGATATCAAAGAGGATGGTAGAATGAGGACAAAAGTGATAGTACTGTCAATAACAGTTGCAATATAAACAGTTATAATGATTGTAATATCATTATTATTATTATTATCATTAATACCGATATTGTTATCAATGTTAAAATTATGACGATGATCTTTATTATTATCGTTATTATTGTATACTGTTATCGTTATCAATATTCTTATTATCATTATTACTATTTTTATTAATCATCATTATAATATCAGAGTACTTGTTGTAACTGTATTTCTATCATTAATATTGTCACCATACGTAGGAATATTAATGCTATCATCATCATCATCATCAACAACGCTTTTGCCATGTCACCATCACCAACAATTTACATCACTTTGTTATCACGATCACTGTTGTCATTACTCTCATTATGATAACCCTCATTATTGCTATCCATGAGAGAGAGAGAAAGAGAGATAGAAAGAGAAAATAAATAAATCCGTGCCGGAAAGAAAGCCAGAAAAGACCAAAGGGAGGACAAAAAAAAAAATGGTAGAGAGGGAAGGGGCGCAGAGAGCGAGCGCACAATCAGTAATATCGATTGCTTTGCGATACCGTAAAGCACACGATGATTCATAACACGGCATCCAACGGGGTCATAAAACCCTCCATCGCCTCGACTAAAGATTCTGTCAGCCGCAGTCGCTCTCTCTCTCCTTGGGATTTCCTACGTATTGTCTGGGAAGGGGGTCGCATGGGGCCGAGTTTCTGGAGTTGCATTACTCTAACTTTGGATTGGAAGTGGGAGAGAGAGAGAGAGAGAGAGCGAAAGCAAGAGCGAGAGAGAAGG
>NW_028234425.1:13270053-13272553 GCF_977035675.1 Penaeus japonicus | reverse complement strand
AGCGAGAGAGAAGGGGGGGATAGAGAAAGAGAGAGAGAGAGAGAGAGAGAGAGAGAGAGAGCGAAAGCAAGAGCGAGAGAGAAGGGGGGATAGAGAGAGAGAGAGAGAGAGAGAGAGAGAGAGAGAATACGAAAGCAAGAGCGAGAGAGAAGGGGGGATAGAGAAAGAGAGAGAGAAAGAGCGAAAGCAAGAGCGAGAGAGAAGGGGGGATAGAGAAAGAGAGAGAGAGAGAGAGAGAGAGAGAGCGAAAGCAAGAGCGAGAGAGAAGGGGGGATAGAGAAAGAGAGAGAGAGAGAGAGAGAGAGAGAGAGCGAAAGCAAGAGCGAGAGAGAAGGGGGGATAGAGAAAGAGAGAGAGAGAGAGAGAGCGAAAGCAAGAGCGAGAGAGAAGGGGAGAGAGAGAAAGAGAGAGAGAGAGAAACGAGCGAGAGAGCGAAAGCAAGAGCGAGAGAGAAGGGGGGGATAGAGAAAGAGAGAGAGAGAGAGCGAAAGCAAGAGCGAGAGAGAAGGGGGGATAGAGAAAGAGAGAGAGAGAGAGAGAGAGCGAAAGCAAGAGCGAGAGAGAAGGGGGGGATAGAGAAAGAGAGAGAGAGAGAGAGCGAAAGCAAGAGCGAGAGAGAAGGGGGGATAGAGAAAGAGAGAGAGAGAGAGAGCGAAAGCAAGAGCGAGAGAGAAGGGGGGATAGAGAAAGAGAGAGAGAAAGAGCGAAAGCAAGAGCGAGAGAGAAGGGGGGATAGAGTTTCTCTTTCTCTTTCTCTTTCGCTTTCTCTTTATATGGATGTACATGTGTGTGTGTGTATAAATGTATATATACACATATATGTGTACATATAGATATACACATATATATCATGATATACATGTATGATAATATGTATGTGTGTATATGTGCTTGTGTGTGAGTGTTTGTTGTTAATTGACCTGAGACCAACATAGTATCTGTTGACCCTACACATCAAAAGTTTGTTTAGTCTGCATTATTCTATTAGAAAATGAAACTATATCTATGTTCGTTACAAGAAACTTTAAGTTGTATATAATTCCAGGTGCAATAGGACACATTGTTGTTGCAAGAGTGACTCCACGTGCTGATAATTCTTACGATCAATGGCTTTTGATTTCTCTGCAGATCATGTGATATATGATGAGGTAATGCATAGGTGCTTGGATAACTTGATCAATTACCCCATATACTTGTATCCGTCTTGTCCAAGGTAAAGCTCTTGTGGGTAGATTTCGATGCAAAATCTTTCACATTTGGTACACTAACCCGTACCACAGATGGCAAAACCGACCCCCACCTAATAAGGAGTATTGCTTGACTCGAAACGTCTAATTTATGTTTTTTTTTTTTTTATTATTATTATTATTATTGTGGCTATTTCTCGTTCCGTCGTCACCTTTGTGAACACTGTACACGTCGCCGGTGCTCCTTCATGCATCATTAGAACGATACGACGTTGAGAATTTATCGCTGACGTAACTCGGAGATATTCTTAGCCCGGATGGCGTTTCTGAAGGAACCGTCGAGGAGGCTACTTAGCCGTGTCAGAGGCAATCTACAAGACGGATGCCCTGAAACCGAAGACCCTGGGATCGAATCATCCTTGCGTAAAGTCGCGACTCTGTGCAAGTCGATCTTCCTCAGACATTTTTTCTCTCTTCGTGCCAAAGGATGATATGTATAACTTCAAAAATTCTCTTGGGCACATATACCCCCCTCTCCCCCCTCTCTCCTCTCACCCTCTCTTGAGAATTTTCAAAGAAAACTGATATAAGGTAATAATAAAACATCAGTCCTTTGCCCTTTCCCTATAAAGATATTCCGGGGAAATATCTATTTTCTCCATAGCAGATAGCCCTCAGGAACTCAACAAGGAAATATGTGTTTCATCGCATCACTTCTCAAAGCCCGTAAGAGTGAAATACAGCGCCCGTTCTTTGTTTCGAAAGTTGAGTTCAAACCTTTGGCAGGTGGAAAGGGAAAAGTTCAATGTTCTTACGTTGCATTTCGAGAATATTTGTTTTATTTTACGTTCATATTATCCTTATTGGTATTGTTATGATTTATGATATTGTTCATATGGTCTGCTATCATTAGTTGTATTATATTAATATAATCACTATAATGAGCGTTTTTAACATTATCTGTATAATGACTGGTATTTCCGCTAATATCATCAGCATCCGGCAGGTAAGAGAACAAGAGAAAAAGAGAGAGGGAGAAAGATATTGAGACTCTGAAAATACAGAGTGGAAGGAATGAGCAGAGAAAGAAGAAAGAGAGGAGAAAGAGAAAAGAGAAGAGAGAGAAGAGAATGGGAGAAAAACAAAAAAAAAAAAAGAAAGATCTGAAGGGAGGGAGACAAACTGAAAGACAGAGAGAGCGAGAGAGTGAAAGCGAGAGAAAGAAAGAGGAAAAAGAGAGGGCGGGGGGTGGGGGGGAAGAGGCAGACACACAGACAGACACACAGAGAGAGAGATTGCGAGTGTGTGCGTTA
>NW_028234425.1:13255053-13262553 GCF_977035675.1 Penaeus japonicus | reverse complement strand
GCATGTATTACATATATACATATATATACTACGTTCGTGTGTGTGCTTTTATTATTGTAAAACTGATAAAATGGAAATCATAAATTGAAAAGTGGCACCAAACAATCATTCAGCTGATAAATATAACTTGCTATCAATATGCAAGTGCATGGTTGGGTCTGGTTATATGAGGCTGGTTATATTCTTCAGTTTTACAATATTAGAAGATCAGAAATCATCTGTGAGGATAAAAAAATATGGCATAATTATGATGAGTTATGCATAAGCATGTATTAGCTCCAGTATAAGCTTATCTTCCTCTTCTAGGCCCTTGGGTGCCCTTCCTGCAGCGTTGTCAATCGTTGTCGTGGTCATTTCCTGCAATGTCACTGCAACATCTTATTCGAAATAGGAACCACTTGACTACACACAGCTTATATAATGACAAATACATGCCACTTTGACATATAAAAGATCTTAAGTGTGCAGTGTGATAGTCATAAGATAAGTCAGATCCATGGCATGAATTAACTTATCTTATCATTACAAAGAGTTATCATAATAGCGTGTATTATGACGTAAAAGTTAGTTCTAGTTCCTATCATTATCTTTGAAATATACTATCAGGGGATTCATAGACGCAATCACCTGAATCACTCTTAGTCAAAGTCATAGACAAATCCCTGAATCAGTGACTATTTTTGGGTGCGTCTGCCAAAGAAGTTTATCTAACCTTTCGTGAATAGCTAGGCTTAATACTCGGGGGCGTAAGGCATAAATCTACACATGAACAGATAAATAAATAGACAGTGAAGCAGTAAATAACCAGATAAACAGCTGGTAGCCATCTTGATTAACGGACAGAGACCGTAAACAGAATCCTTTAAGAAATTCATATATTCTTCCATCTCCATATACGGAATCAAAGGGCTCAAACTACAGTTCTTCATCAAATACTAACACCTCTTGTTTCATCATCATCATTCCTCATATCATCCTCGTTATCAGCAGATTATTCTTGCTCATAAGACCCACAAAAACAATCAAGTTAATCCGACTGCCACACGGAAGCGGAGTATCTATCACCTCACCAGTCAGTCAGACAGTCAGTCAGTCAGTCAGTCAGTCAGTCAGCTGATACGGACGTCAGCGCTCGCGTATGTCATCCGTTTACTCCATCGGAAGGAGTTGTCAGACGAACAGGATGTCGATTTTGAAATATTTGATTTTGGAAAGACTTATCTTGCGTCCCGGATCCTGTGGCCATGTCTTATCGGGTATTTTTTTCTAAATGATTTCGAGGAGGAAAAATAAAGTAGAGGCGAAAGTTACGTCATTTGTGAGACATTCGGAGGGACGTTTCGCTGCGGAGTGATGTGTGTAACCTCAGAGCGTTGTTATTTTTCTGATGATTTGATTGTAATACTGATATTGATGATGATAGTGATGATAATGAAAATGATGATAGTGATGATAAGGAAAATTATGATGATAGTGATGATAATGAAAATGATGATAGTGATGATAATGAAAAGGATAATAATAATAATGATAATGGTAATAATGATAACAAATTATGATAATAATAATGATAATAATGATGATAACAAATTACGATAATGATAATGATAATGATAATACAAATAATGATAATAATGACATTGATAATACTTGTGAGGATGAGGGGGGGGGGGGGGGGGTGCGGGTGGGGGGGGGGCGGTGAGGGGGGGGGGGGGGGGGGGGGGGGGTGGGGGGGGGGGGGAGGGGGGGGGAGGGGGGGGGGGGGCGGGGGGGGGGGGGGGCGGGGGGGGGGGGGGGGGGGGGGGACGATGATCATGAAAGAACATGATGAGCATATCATCATAAATCCGTCATCGTCACATCGATTATCACCTTCATATACACTCATCTTAACATCATTTCCCCATCATCACCATCACCATCACCACCACCATCATCACCATCACCAATCAAAGCGAGTTCAAAAGTCTTCCTTCAATAAGCCAGAGGAGATATTGCGCTCTTCGCCTTTTCACGCCTTCGTAATCTTCTGAGAACACTTGGCAGATCCTCCTGCGCCGTGACGTAGAGAAAGTTCATTACGTCCGCTCTCTTATGACGTGGCTGTATTGCCTTGTGTTTTCGGGTTACTTTTATTTCTTAAGTATTTGTCGTTCATTTTTTGTTTGCATGGGGGAGAGAGAGAGAGAGAGAGAGAGAGAGAGAGAGAGAGAGAGAGAGAGAGAGAGTGTGTGTGTGTGTGTGTGTGTGTGTGTGTGTGTGTGTGTGTGTGTGTGTGTGTGTGTGTGTTTGTGTGTTTGTGTGTGTGTGTGTGTGTGTGTGTGTGAATCAGTGAGGCGAAAAGACTTCAGTGGTATGCATGCGTGATCAAATACCATGAAATATTAAGAAATGACTAGCAAACAACGCATGAATATTCAGGTTTATACTCTACTGACTCTGGCACATTAATTTAAGAATGTGAACTTCCGTCGTGACATCATGAAATTTGCTCTAAAATGCTATTCTAATATGACAAATTTGACTCCTTATATTACTTCCTCTCAAGATTTGTCGCCGGCGCAGTACTAGTGTGACACCCTATGACTATGACTAAACGGGCATTCGTATTGTAATGACGGATGTGGGTGTAAATGTATGAATGCCAGACGTAATAACAGCAGTAATGTTATGCAAAAAGGGGTGTGCTTAACACATTACCAGTACACGTGAAGTAAAGGCAACTTTTCAGTACCAATAAAAAGAAATTTAAGAACAAGACCCGAGGGAGAACAAAGGCAAATTTTCCCCAAAATCGTAAAGTTTCTGTTGCTTCCTCTCCTCATTATTATACAATTAAATCATTATTATATCGACATTTATTATCGTTTTTATTGTCACAATTTTATGAGGAACATGCGTCATACATACCATCCAAACCAGTGATATGTAGGCTGCATCTGGTGAGAAATAGGAAGAGTGATTAGTTAAAACACTAACAATACAATACTGACTCCACGTTAAAAGATGAACGTCCAGATGGGGTCATAATCAGAACACATTTTACAAGATATTTTGAGTTTCATTCCTGATAGAATCCTAATTTTGGCGACACTTTAGTCTAAGACAAAAGTTGTTTAATAAGAATTGATAATACGGGTTGAAAATGACCCGCCCCGCAATCGTATAGATTTGGGAGGCATATTTGGTCCGATTGCCTATGAATTATTGTATCATATAACATTCAATAATGTCAACTATACACTTACTTGCCGAGGTCGCACTAAACCTACAATCCAGTTTGGGACAGAAAGTGTGTTCTAGGTCTAGCACGAGTCACCGAGTAACTACGCCTTAATAAAAATCATAGTAATATACAACAGATAAGGAAACATTATATATGAAAGGAAATTAAATAAAAGATGTATTAGTGGATCGAGTGAGTAACCATAAACAAAACATACAATGCAACCATGATTGTGCTCATGATCGTCACCATAATTCTAATTGCAATCTATCAGTCACACATTACCCAAGAATGCCAAGTAAAATTTGCAATGTAATCATGATTGCCATTGTCTGCATTGCCTTTGTGATCACAATTGTGCAATTATTTACTCTATAGAAACGTAGTTAATCTTAAAACGACGTTAGGCAAGAAGAGTAATATGACATAAATACCGCTTTGATTTAGTAATACCGATTGAATTTAGAAAGCCCGATTTCAGTTATGAATGTCGATCTAATTTAGGAATATCGATCTAATTCAAGAATGTCGATCTAATTCAAGAATGTCGATCTAATTCAAGAATGTCGATCTAATTTAGGAATGTCGATCTAATTCAAGAATGTCGATCTAATTTAGGAATATCGATCTCATTCAAGAATGTCGACCTAATTTAGGAATGTCGATCTAATACAAGAATGTCGATCTAATTTAGGAATGTCGATCTAATTCAAGAATGTCGATCTAATTTAGGAATATCGATCTAATTCAAGAATGTCGATCTAATTCAAGAATGTCGATCTAATTCAAGAATGTCGATCTAATTCAAGAATGTCGATCTAATTCAAGAATGTCGATCTAATTTAAGAGTGCCGATCTAATTCAAGAATGTCAATCTAATTCAAAAATGCCGATTTGATTTAGGAATGTCGATCTAATTCAAGAATGTCGATCTAATTCAAGAATTTCGATCTAATTCAAAAATGCCGATTTGATTTAGGAATGTCGATCTAATTCAAGAATGTCGATCTAATTTAGAAATGTCGATCTAATTCAAAAATGCCGATTTAATTTAGGAATGTCGATCTAATTCAAGAATGTCGATCTAATTCAAGAATGTCGATCTAATTTAGGAATGTCGATCTAATTCAAGAATGTCGATCTAATTTAGGAATGTCGATCTAATTCAAGAATGTCGATCTAATTTAGGAATGTCGATCTAATTTAGGAATGTCGATCTAATTCAAGAATGTCGATCTAATTTAGGAATGTCGATCTAATTCAAGAATGTCGATCTAATTTAGGAATGTCGATCTAATTCAAGAATGTCGATCTAATTTAGGAATGTCGATCTAATTTAGGAATGTCGATCTAATTTAGGAATGTCGATCTAATTCAAGAATGTCGATCTAATTCAAGAATGTCGATCTAATTTAGAATATCGATCTAATTCAAGAATGTCGATCTAATTTAGGAATGTCGATCTAATTCAAGAATGTCGATCTAATTTAGGAGTGTCGATCTAATTCAAGAATGTCGATCTAATTCAAGAATGTCGATCTGATTCAAGAATATCAATCTAATTTAGAAATTTCGATCTAATTAAAAAATGCCGATCTAATTCAAAAATGTTGATCTAATTTAGGAGTGTCGATCTAATTCAAGAATGTCGATCTAATTTAGGAATACCGATCTAATTCAAGAATGTCGATCTGATTCAAGAATACCAATCTAATTTAGAAATTTCGATCTAATTCAAAAATGCCGATTTGATTTAGGAATGTCGATCTAATTTAAGAATGTCGATCTAATTCAAGAATGTCGATCTAATTTAGAAATTTCGATCTAATTCAAGAATGTCGATCTAATTTAAGAGTGCCGATCTAATTCAAGAATGTCGATCTAATTTAGGAATGTCGATCTAATTCAAGAATGTCGATCTAATTTAGAAATGTCGATCTAATTTAAAAATGCCGATTTAATTTAGGAATGTCGATCTAATTTAAGAATGTCGATCTAATTCAAGAATACCGATCTAATTTAGAAATTTCGATCTAATTCAAGAATGTCGATCTAATTTAGGAATGTCGATCTAATTCAAGAATGTCGATCTAATTTAGGAATGTCGATCTAATTCAAGAATGTCGATCTAATTTAGGAATGTCGATCTAATTCAAGAATGTCGATCTAATTCAAGAATGTCGATCTAATTTAGGAATGTCGATCTAATTCAAGAATGTCGATCTAATTTAGGAATGTCGATCTAATTCAAGAATGTCGATCTAATTTAGGATGTCGATCTAATTTAGGAATGTCGATCTAATTCAAGAATGTCGATCTAATTTAGGAATGTCGATCTAATTCAAGAATGTCGATCTAATTTAGGAGTGTCGATCTAATTCAAGAATGTCGATCTGATTCAAGAATATCAATCTAATTTAGAAATTTCGATCTAATTAAAAAATGCCGATCTAATTCAAAAATCTAATGTCGATCTAATTTAGGAATGTCGATCTAATTCAAGAATGTCGATCTAATTTAGGAATGTCGATCTAATTCAAGAATGTCGATCTAATTCAAGAATTTCGATCTAATTCAAGAATTTCGATCTAATTCAAGAATGTCGATCTAATTCAAGAATGTCGATCTAATTCAAGAATGTCGATCTGATTTAGGAATGTCGATCTAATTCAAGAATGTCGATCTAATTTAGAAATTTCGATCTAATTAAAAAATGCCGATCTAATTTAGGAATGTCAATCTAATTCAAGAATGTCGATCTAATTCAAGAATGTCGATCTAATTCAAGAATACCGATCTAATTTAGAAATTTCGATCTAATTCAAGAATGTCGATCTAATTTAGGAATGTCGATCTAATTCAAGAATGTCGATCTAATTCAAGAATGTCGATCTAATTTAGGAATGTCGATCTA
This sequence comes from Penaeus japonicus, assembly GCF_977035675.1. NCBI lineage: Eukaryota > Metazoa > Arthropoda > Malacostraca > Decapoda > Penaeidae > Penaeus > Penaeus japonicus. The sequence goes on along the minus strand of NW_028234425.1, from coordinate 13,256,413 downwards.
ATTCAAGAATGTCGATCTAATTTAGGAATGTCGATCTAATTCAAGAATGTCGATCTAATTTAGGAATGTCGATCTAATTCAAGAATGTCGATCTAATTTAGGAATGTCGATCTAATTCAAGAATGTCGATCTAATTTAGGAATGTCGATCTAATTCAAGAATGTCGATCTAATTTAGGAATGTCGATCTAATTCAAGAATGTCGATCTAATTTAGGAGTGTCGATCTAATTCAAGAATGTCGATCTAATTCAAGAATACCAATCTAATTTAGGAATGTCGATCTAATTCAAGAATGTCGATCTAATTTAGGAATGTCGATCTAATTCAAGAATGTCGATCTAATTTAAGAATGTCGATCTAATTCAAGAATGTCGATCTAATTCAAGAATGTCGATCTAATTTAAGAATGTCGATCTAATTCAAGAATGTCGATCTAATTCAAGAATGTCGATCTAATTCAAGAATGTCGATCTAATTCAAGAATGTCGATCTAATTCAAGAATGTCGATCTAATTCAAGAATGTCGATCTAATTCAAGAATGTCGATCTAATTCAAGAATTTCGATCTAATTCAAGAATGTCGATCTAATTCAAGAATGTCGATCTAATTTAGGAATGTCGATCTAATTCAAGAATTTCGATCTAATTCAAGAATGTCGATCTAATTTAAGAATGTCGATCTAATTCAAGAATGTCGATCTAATTCAAGAATTTCGATCTAATTCAAGAATGTCGATCTAATTCAAGAATATCGATCTGATTTAGGAATGTCGATCTAATTTAGGAATGTCGATCTAATTCAAGAATGTCGATCTAATTCAAGAATGTCGATCTAATTCAAGAATGTCGATCTAATTTAGGAATGTCGATCTAATTCAAGAATGTCGATCTAATTTAGGAATGTCGATCTAATTCAAGAATGCCGACCTAATTTAGGGATGTCGATCTAATTTAAGAATTTCGATCTAATTCAAGAATGTCGATCTAATTCAAGAATTTCGATCTAATTCAAGAATGTCGATCTAATTCAAGAATGTCGATCTAATTTAGGAATGTCGATCTAATTCAAGATTGCCGATCTAATTCAAGAATTTCGATCTAATTCAAGAATGTCGATCTAATTTAGGAATGTCGATCTAATTCAAGATTGCCGATCTAATTTAGGAATGTCGATCTAATTCAAGATTGCCGATCTAATTCAAGAATGTCGATCTAATTCAAGAATGTCGATCTAATTCAAGAATGTCGATCTAATTCAAGATTGCCGATCTAATTCAAGAATGCCAATATACTTTAGCAACACCGATTTGATCACATTGTTGCTATAACAAGAATCGCTTATTTGACACAAAGCACTAT
>NW_028234425.1:13220053-13242553 GCF_977035675.1 Penaeus japonicus | reverse complement strand
TCTATTAATCTCCTCAGACTCTGAAAATATACCAAAATATGGGTCAGCCTACCAATCGAGTAAAAGTCAATAACCATTAAAGAAAATAGATGAAAATTATGTAAATATATTTTAACAAAAATAAGCTTACCACGCTTTGGGGAGGAGCAAAACCAAGAGTTGTCTTAGATTCGCCGGTGAGGCTGGTGCTAGATTTATAGTGGTCACCATCTTTGTTGTTTATATTGAAGTCGAAGGTTTAAACCAAGTTTCTCTCTCTCTCTCTCTCTCTCTCTCTCTCTCTCTCACTCTCTCTCACTCTTTCTCTCTCTCTCTCTCTCTTTCTCTCTCTCTCTCTCTCTCTCTCTCTCTCTCTCTCTCTCTCTCTCTCTCTCTTTCTCTCTCTCTCACCATGAAAAGGTATTTATATAATACGACATGGGACCAGATCCGGGAGCCCCACGTGGGAAGCAGACAACAGTCCTGTAACATGATACTGATGCTGATGTCCAACCCGTCCAGAGTATCGGAATCGGGAGGACGTTTGCCTCAGGATAAGGTAGATGATCCGTGGTCATTAGAGTGATCCAAAAATAACTTCTTTTCGAATTTTGCATTGCGCTGAAGACATATTATGAGGTTTTATTTATACTTTAGAGTGCCGTTGTTTTTCATGTCATTCGGACAATAAGAATAACTAGCGGGTGTTTACTTATTTTGCTGCACCACTGACCTCGATTTTAGAGCCAGTCTTACTGGTGGTCAGGTCACGCCAGAGACATGGGAATGTTTCTTAAATTCTGTTCTGGCACTATTGCTGGTAAATGGGAGCGAGTCGCGGTGGCTGGAACAAAACTGGTTCACATACAAAGGGGATACACCCACAACCTGGTAAATTTTATTCTATCCACCACCAAAGACGCATTGTTTGATTTTAATTAAGATAAAAAAATGAAACCATTGCAAAAGATTGATATTGGTCAAGACGAGCTTATCCAGCTAGCCCGACTGTCATCGTGTTGTGGAGGAGAAATATTTTGCCTATCATGTCATTAAAGGTATGAGCTATTCGGGAATTATAAAAACAGTCGTCCTTTACAGACTAGAAACGAAGCAGCAAATTTTGTGATGAGTTCGAGTGTCCGTTTGATCTCTCTTTCTCTTACAAAATGTCAAAAAGATGATGAGCAGAAAAAATACATCGCATGGCTGGAAAAGATAATGAATGAAGAGAAGTCTAGGTGGTGTGGGAATTATTGACTTAAAGCACGAAAAAACGTTTTTTTGGTGGAAGAAATAGAATTGAAAAGCGAACCGTGGGAAGTAATGACTTAAGGCACAAAAAAACGTTTTTTGGTGGAAGAAATATAATTGAAAAGCGAACCGTGGGATGTAATGCCTTGAGGCACAAAAAAAAACTTTTTTTGGTGGAAGAAATAGAATTGAAAAGTGAACCGTGGGAATTATTTACTTGAGACACAAATGAAACGTGTTTTGGTGGAAGAAATTGAAATAAAAAGCGAACCGAGAGAATCCGCGAAAAAGGAAAAAAAAAAACAGTTAGAAATTATAAAAAAATTATGTAATGAAAGTGAATCGGAAGACTGTTCAGAAAACGGAGTATCATTGCGTTTTTCAAAGAAATTGAAAATGGACGGTTTTACTTGGTCTTTCCCTAGCAGTAAATTACAACACCTGATCAATATTAACACAACAGACAGATTGCACCTTAGCGATCATATATGTTCCTGCATGAACCAAAGTTGGTATCTGGCAACGAAGTTTGTTGGATTTTTCTTGTTCCAACTTTGCAAGTGAGTATGATAAAGCCAGAATTTACTCAATAAAAGGGAAGATGAATTCACCCTCAGGCAATTATGTTTCATCCCGACACAACTCTGATAGATTCAGTAATTCCATTTTCATAATTCTTTGTTCACAATCTCGAAATTAGTGACAATTTCCTGGAACCTCTTGCGTGTGAGTAGGAGAACACTCTTGAATTTCAGCCTTTTAACAGTTATGTGTTCCCTGTTAAGGTTATGAACGTCACAGCTGAATCTTGAATACAATTGTGCTCTGATGTGATTCAGAAAATATGGTCTGTGGACGCGAGGACAAGTCTCTTCCATGTGACAGAAGACAACAGGCATACAGTCAAAAGAAGTACAGAGTGAAGTATTCTGGAAGACTACTGTATTGTAATGAACAGAAGGCATTGTGACAGAAGGAGATAAAGGTGGAATCTAATTAACTTCACAACTGTAATTAACGAGTTTCGACTATCTCCTCGTCAGATCTAAATGTAATCCATATAATTCTGATGACGAGTTTAATGGAACCTCTTGCGTTGTGAATTAATTCAGTCTCATTCATACTTTTATCTACATCAGGACTTTATAAATCATGTAAAATTAATAATATGTAATAGCTGTTATTTGTTATTTATCTCTTCTAAGGTTATTTTTTGTTGAGCATTGAATTGAATACTATTGTAATAGATTACAGATACAAATCATCGTCCGTTTCATCTTTTTCCTAAAGTGTTTCAAATATATATGTAAAGTCATAGTGAAACATGAACTGTATTTCCTGACGAAATTACATTATTTATAATAAGTAAACAATAAATGAAACAGGAATATGATTATAAAACAATACAGTATGTTGTTTTTTCTGTAGCATATAAAATATAAACAATATTTCCCCGTGTGCACCATTCTTTCTCATGTGAATGAATCCAAAATCCCTTCACATAGGGCAGATTTTGCATGACAGGTGATCTCTAGCGTGACCTGACCGCTAGCAAGCCTAGCTACAGACGGTGCCAATGGTGCAGCAACAAAAATAATAATCGCTTGCTCTTTTACAAACGGCATTTTAAAGCTATCGCTGAAACTTCATGACATGTCTGTAGAGCAAAGCGAAAATCGGGGTAAAAAAAAAAAGCTACTATAATGCCCAGCGACCCATGGCGAGGATGCGCAATGTGGTCATATCCGTAACCAATATTGCAATAATAGTGTGAGAAATGACACTCCTTCGAAAGGGCCAGAACGGTGCCTTCTTTCTAGGGCTTTTGTTTGGCTGGTGAATGCTCTTTCTCCCTCGGACCGTAGCCGGGACTCGAACCCACTACCCCGCAGCGGCCTCTGTCAATATACAAAAGGCAAATAGAAAAAATAATAATAATAATTTCCAGACATGAAATTCATGCAGAAATTGGAAAATGGTACCATAAGGGTTTTAAAAATGGTACCTTGTTATAACACGTAATAGAACAGCGTTGAGTAAAAGAGGCTATGGCAAAATAAATGAATAGGGGATGAGAGAATTAAAAATAAGGGAGATAGAAATTTAAAAAAAAAGTGTGTAAGTAAATGCTGCAGTCAGCATTGTGACAAAAAAGAAGAAGCAGAAGAGTAATAAAAACATTGGCACAATATAAAGTGTAAATATCTTAAAATAACACGTCCAGCACAGGCAAGTGAAATGGGACAGTTTATTAGTTGCAACAACTGGCGCCAATCCACAGAGCGTAAAGTAAAGCATACAATTCGAGTATCCATTTTATCTATCATTTCTCACGATATGCAGTACTATATATTGCACAATATCAGAGGAAGGTCACACAGGCCATTCCTCGCACACACGGGAAGATTTTGAAGCACAATAAACAGAAGTGAAGTCAAAGGAGGTTTTCCCCATTCCCCAAATTACTGTCATTGTAATTATTATTATTATTATTATTATTATTATTATCATTATTATTATTATTATTTTTATTATCATTTTTGTTATTATAATTATCATCATCATCATCATTATCATTATTATCATTGTAATCGCTATTGTTATCGTTATCGTTGTCATTATCATTGTTATTTTTACAATCGTCATTATCATTATTATTTTTACTATTATCATTATCATTATCAGTTTTACCATTACCACTGTCATTAATATTTTTCTTTTCACCATCATTGTTATCATTATTACTATCCAGCACTCTTGTGCAGTTAAATAAAACATTAAATGCTACTTGCTATAGAGAAATAAACTTACCATCACATCAAGTCACCACCAGAAAATATCAACACGGTAATATAACTACGAAGAAGAAGAAGAAGAAGAAGAAGAAGAAGAAGAAGAAGAAGAAGAAACACACACATAAAGTGATGGTGATGACGTGCTCTTCAAATGATCAAACAAAAATTGAAAATTTTCAAAAATACAACGAGTAAAAACGAAAAAAAAAAATCTTCTCTGCAGATGTCGATGTTCTCCTATCAGTCCACATACTATTGAAAAAGATAAATGTAAAATATGTGGATGATAAAATACCTGACAATGACTATTATTCATGGAAAATATAAAAGACGCCAATGTGTGTAAAGCACGCTCTTACGTGTGTTTTCAATTATCTTTTTTCTTTCTCTCCTTCTTATTATTATTATTCTTTTTCATCTTATTCTTTCCTTGTTTTCTCTTCCTTTCTTTTCTCTCTTTCTTTCTCTCTTTTTTCTCTCTCTTCTTCTTCTTTCCTTGTTCTCTATCTCTTCTTCTTACTCTTTCTTTCTTTCTTTCTTTTCTCTCTCTCTTTCTCTTTCTTTCTTTCTTTCTTTTCTCTCTCTCTTTCTCTTTCTTTCTTTCTTTCTTTTCTCTCTCTCTCTCTCTTTTTTCTTCTTTCTTTATTTTTTCTTCTCTCTCTCTCTCTCTCTCTCTCTCTCTCTCTCTCCCCTCTCGCCCGCGCCACGCTTGAATGTAAACAAACATCTCAGAGAGCTCTCTACTTTTTAAGGAAATTTCTGGGGATTTAGCGATCTGCTGGCTTCCATCCTTGGCAGAAATAGAGAGTGAGCACCAGTCAACTGTTTTGTGGCATATAGGTTTTTGAGGGTATTGGACTTAGCCAGTAAATAGCCTAAAAAAATTTAAAATTTTCGTTGCTTCCCTCTCGCGCGGATTTCCCCGGTCTGCGCATGCGCAGTACGGGGTGTGGCGTGGTGACGTCACGCCTACGTCATTTTACCCCGCTAGAGATTGTTGCCGACTCTGAGGTTAATAAAATTTAGACAATATGAACTACTCTGGCCCTGGCACCCTTGCCGATGTTGAGGACGATCTCGCCCTCACTGACAACGAGGATGACGTAGATAATCACTGGCCACCATTAAAACCCATGGATCATTCTGGTTCTGCTCCCTTGCATCAAGCTAAGCCCCCCCGTCCTCCCACTCAGCCTCTCACCTTTACCAAGCGACCCATGGAGCAGGTGTCGGATTCGAGTGAACCGTCCTCTCCCACTCCTAAGTCATCCAAGCTCACTGAAACATCTCTACCCATGGCTCGCAAACTTTCTCCATACAACCTTGATCCCTACAGGTCATCTAATGCTTCTTATGTCCCTCCTGCATTTGCTCCAAGAGACTCGTATGTCAAGCTTATGTTCCTTGACAACCCAGGTGTGGATGTGAAGATTCGGTGGCTTTCTGATGTTACTAAGACATTCTGCCTTGAACGGGAATTAGCCGAGGTGAAAATGTCAGCTGTCACCTCCCGTTTTGTATACATCTCACGAAGGCGTGCTGACATCATACAAAGAGCCACAGAAGGGGAGTTTTTGTCCTTGAAGCTTGATGTTCAAGACTCGGTTGACAGACCAAGAAAATTCCCCTCGTATCTTATCACCCGGTACCCTGTCAGCATGGACCCGTCACTAGCCAAGGAGCTTCCTGGCATATACACAGCGCGTCGCTTCCACCAACATGGCACACCCATCAACAGGCTCGTCGTCACCTGGAGCCTTCCAGACCCACCACCACCAACATTCTGCTTCAGCTTCCTTCCTTGCCTTCCACCCAGTGAGTTTAGAAGGATGAAAGATGAACAGCCTTGGTGCTACAAGTGTTGGGGAATTGGACATATCTCCCGGTACTGTTCTGCCTCCTCCGACAAGTGTGGCTGGTGTTCCGGCACTCACTCTTCCCGCACCTGCCCACACCGCAATCCCCAGCAGCCCACCACCACTGATGCTAATTCTACATCGGAGCAGTCTTCACCCCCCACCCCAGACACAACGATGTGGAAATGCCCTCGCTGTCACCAACCTGGAGTGAATGTGTGGCACGGCTGTGCCAAACGCTCCCCATCTGCTGCCTCGCACACTGCCCACCCCTCCCAGCCATTACCACCACCACCACCGCCACCACTACCACAACTACCAATGGGCGCTGCCTCACTACCTCCAGCTTCTACCCAGACTGAGTCACCACAAATCCTTGCCCTTCGTGAGGCCGTTTCCAACTTGACGGCACGATGCGCAGCAGTCACAGCACGTTTTGATGCTATTGAGTCTCACATCGAAGGTCTGGCAGCCCAGCAAGCTACCACTGAGCGCACCCTCGCCACACTCGTCGACTCCAACCAAACCATCATTGCAACTGTTACCACCTTCTCCGAGAAAATGGAATACCTCGCTGCTGGTTACGAAAGAATTTGTGACCATCTTTTCAAGAAGCTACCACGAATCACACCTCAGAGTGATACTGCCTCAACGTCACCAGTCTCCTGTACACCTAGACACGAACTTCACTAGCAGGATGCAGCTTCACATTATCTCCTGGAACGCCTGTGGAATGAGGACTTACTCAAAGCTTGCTTCACTTAAAACATACATAGGTCACCACCATCCACATGTTATATTCATACAAGAAGCTTTTGTAGGTGGCCACATGCCCGGGGAAGATGCCCCTCCACTCCCAGGCTACATCCCTTATGTCCATTACGCCAGAAACGGCCTCGTGAGCTACATTCATTCTTCAATAACCCATATACTCCTGCGCTACTCTACTGATAACGACATGACATTCCAGCTCTTTGAAGTCACTGTGGGTGATGGGAAGCTGCGGCTCTGCAACGTCTACTCTGCACCTGGAAGGATCAACCTCCCTGCTCTCCCTACTGCTCCTTCTCATGGCATAGTTTATATGGGTGACTTTAATGCCCGCCACCCTGCCTTAGGTGATCTCTCCCCCACGCCGAACCGTAGTGGATTGCCTCTCCTTGAATATATTCGTCGCCACCACCTCACTCACTGGCCCACTGGGGGCGCCACACACATCCGAGGAGGCACGCTTGACCACATCATCACTTCCGGCTTGGTGGCGTCGCAAGTCAAGTGTTTCTCCATCCAGGCTCTCTTCTCTGACCACATCGCTCTTGGCCTTCAGTATACACTGCCAGTTGGACCTTCCCTTCCTCAGACTCGCCTCGGCATCACTATCCCTCCGAAGTACTGCCCCAACTATGTCTCCTACATCTCCAGTCTTCTATCAACATTTGATTTCCAGTCACCAGACAGACTATACTCCTCCTTGGTTGACTCTACACACAACTTTTACACCTTTTATGTGACACGACCACATGTAAAACGACATCTTGAGACCCAGGCCTGGACGCTGGATCAACGTATTCTTCTGGCAGAAAGGAAGACAGTGGAAGATGGACGCGCTTTCCAGAAGCAACCAACACCTGCTCTCCTCCACCAGTACCAGGCGTCCAGAGATGATCTCGTTGGTCTTCAGCAGTGTGTTCATACTGAGTCTTGGAGGAAGTATACTGATAGCATAAATCATCAGACCAGTGTCGGCTCCATGTGGCATTTGATTAACAGAGTCATCAAGAGGAAACCCCCAAGCGCTTTCCACCATAGCCCCACCCAATATGCACAGGACTTGATAAATACCTGGTCTGAGCAGGCACAGGCATGCAATCTTCCCATTCATATTCAAGAGGCTCTCTCCACTCACAGGAACACTCGCAGTTTGCGCCTAATGACTGCATTACTACGAACGGATGAAGAAGACAACTTGCTTATCACGGAAGACGAACTGCGCCGTGCTCTCGCCAGGGGTAAGTCAACGGCACCCGGGGATGATGGTGTCACCTACCAAGTCCTCCGCCTCCTCGTCAAAGTCCCTGGTAATCCTTTGCTGCAGTTGTACAATCTTTGCTTCATCAGGGGTTATGTGCCCCTTGCGTGGACTTCAAGTACTGTTGTGCCCATCCCCAAGCCTGGTACAAACAAGTTCAGGCCAATCTCATTGACCTCCTGTTTCTGTAAAGTGCTTGAGCGTATATTCCTCACCCGCCTCATGTTCCGACTCCAAGACAAGTTATCTCCGCGGCTGTATGGTTTCCTGCCACAGAGGAGTACCCACCACTGCCTGATGGACCTGTACGCCCGCCTCTCCCGCACCAGTGTGGTAGCATTTCTTGACCTCAAGAGTGCCTTTGACATTGCCAACAGAGAGGTTATTCTTGACCAGCTAGTTGATTTTGGTGTCCAAGGAAATCTTCTTCAGTGGATCCGTGGTTATCTCAGCAACAGGACCTCACGTGTGATTTTTAAAGGCGCATGTAGTGAGTACAAGGAGTTCGAACTTGGTACTCCACAGGGAGGGGTTTTAAGTCCCTTCTTATTCAATGTACTGATGCACCGCTTGCTGACTCTTCTTCCCGAAACTCTCGGCACAACTGTCACCTGCTATGCCGATGACATTTGTGTACATTCCACCTCTGCTGCCGATCTTCAGCGCTTCCTTCAATCGTTCTATGAGTCGTCCTCAGCCTGTGGCCTTGTCCTCTCCCCAGATAAGAGTAGAGTGTTCTCTCCCCGGGGCCCCAGAACACTTCCTGTATTCACTGTGGGACACAGTGTTGTCCCACCTTGCACACAGTACATGTACCTGGGAACGCCAGTGCACATCTCTCCAGCCATACCTGCTCGGCAGCGCGTCCATCCTATCATCCAAGATCTCATCCACCGTCTAGAACGACGCTTTCTCCCCTTCAAGTGGCTTACCAACAATGTCGCTGGTATCTCCATTCCCTTAGCTAAGACCATCTACATTGCATTCATCCGGTCAGTCATAGACTATCTCTCTCCAGCCCTCAGTCAGCTTTCTCAGACCACCTTACAGCCCTTAGAAAAATTCCAGAATAAAGTGCTGCGGTACATTCTTGGGTGTCCCACCTCCACTAGAATAGTGAACATGTTGACTGAACTGAACCTTCCTTCAGTTGTGGAGAGAATACGTGCCAACGTTTCCTGCATCAGCGTCAAGTGTCTGCTCTCTCCCCATACTGCTCCACACTATGCTCATGTCCTGAGAACCTCACTTGATCCCGCTGCGCCCTGTCCTCCTCTTCGTCCTGGCGTTCGCACTCTTGTCAACATAGTGACCTCCACCCTGCAGCGTCTTGATCTTGATGTCCCTGTGGCTGAGGTTGATCATGGGCCACCTCCCTGGAGGATTCCTCAGCCTCAAGTCACCTTCACGCCCACCTCCAAGACAGACCCTCCGCCTCTCCAGAAACAACTTGCTCTGGAGCACATTGCCACACTCTCCTCCTCCATCCCTGCCGCGCACCATATCTATGTGGATGGGTCCGTGCAACGAGATGGCAGTGCAGGCTGCGCCATCTACTCTCCTGATGTGGACCTGCCAGAAGAAGGCTGGGTGTGTCGCAGATTACCTAACTCTTCCAGCTCCACGTACTGCGAGCTACAGGCACTCCTGCTGGCTGTCAACTTCACCTGTCAACGACGAGTAAATGGTGCAGTGATGTGCGACTCCCAGTCTGCCCTTCAAGCCATATCGTCCCCACAGCCTGCTTCACATCGCTCAATCATCCACCAGATCCTTCAGCAGTTAGTTACAGCCCAGGAACACTACCTCCGCATTATATTTTTATGGATTCCCTCCCATGTGGGCATAGCTGCCAACGACAGGGTGGACCTCCTCGCTAAAAGTGCCTGCGAATTGCCGCTGCCTCACTATGCCACACCCTCCCTTCCTTGCTACAAGCGGATCATACACTCTGCCGCTCTTCTCCCTACTCTCCACCGCATGGATGCTGAGCGCGCCCAGAGCGTATCAATACAACATTTCGACCACTTCCGTCTCACTCCTCCGAGGTATCGCCGACACGGACTCATGGTTCGCAGACACAATATTGTATCTGCCCGGCTTCGACTGGGGTACAGGCCACTGTGGCAGGTCTCGGGGGCGGGAGACGTACTCCACTACTCCACCTGCAAGCTGTGTGACCGTCCCAACGCTAACAGCCTCCACCACTACTGCCTCGAGTGCCCCTCGGTGAGAGGCTTGCTGCCCCGAAGCCAGGATTTAATACATGTATGCCAATTCCTGCTAGCTGATAGTAATTTGGACATTGTTTTGGCCCAACACCCTCACTTTGGTGGGTGCTAAAGTTTGACTCTAGAAACACTCATCTTTGTATTTTCAGTTTATTTATTATTTATTTTACCTTCATGTACAGCCTCACTGCACATACCAACGTGTCATGCGTGACACGAGTACTATGTATATGATAATGTACTAATTAATGTATAAGGCCTGTCGCTCTATGAGCGTAATAAATTGATGAAAACAAAAAAAAAATCTCTCTCTCTCTCTCTCTCTCTCTCTCTCTCTCTCTCTCTCTCTCTCTCTCTCTCTCTCTCTCTCTCCTTCTTCTTCTTTCTTTCGTCTCTCTCTCTTTCTTTCTTATTTTCTCTCTCTTCTTCTTCTTCTTCTTTCTCTCTCTCATCTCCTTCTTGTTTTTTTCGTATCTCGTTCTTTCTTTTTCTCTCTCTCTCTTCTTCTTCTATCTTAACTTTCTTTCTTTTCTCTATCTTTCTTTCTTTCTCCTTTTTTTTTTTTTTTTGTCTCTCTTCCCTTTGTCTCTCTCTTTCCTTCTTTCGTGTTTCTCTCTTTTTGTATTTTCCGTCTTCTTATTATTTTCTTTCCTTTTTCTCTCTCTCTCCTTCTTCTTTCTTTCTTTTCTTTCTTTCTTTTCTCTCTCTTCTTAATTCTTTCTTCTTTCTCTCTCGCTCTCTCTCTCTCTTTTCTTTTTCTCTCTCTGTGTCTTTCTTTCTTCTTTCTCTTTCTCTCTCTCTCTCTCTCTCTCTCTCTCTCTCTCTCTCTCTCTCTTCTCTTTGTCGCTCTCTTTCATTCTTTCGTTTTTCTCTCTTTCTGTATTTTCTCTTCTTTCTTCTTCTTTTCTTTCCTTTCTCTCTCTCTCCTTCTTTCTTTCTTTTCTTTCTCTATTTTTTTTCTCACTCCTTATTTCTTTCTTCTTCTTCTCTCTCTCTCTCTCTCTCTCTCTCTCTCTCTCTCTCTCTCTCTCTCTCTCTCTCTCTCTCTCTCTCTCTCTCTCTCTCTCTCTCTCTCTCTCTCTCTCTCTCTCTGTTGAACAAAAGTCTGGCAGTTTTTCGTTCCTTTATTGGGAGATGACGGCATGGTGGGTTAACCTACTTATACGCTGACCCTACGCTCGAGCTAATGATAGTTTTCTGGTAGGCATTTTCCTCATACCGCATAGACGAGATATGATTTGATTTGATACAGTTTATTTGCAGAACAATTTACATGCCCTGCAAAAAGCCAGGGTAAGATGTCAAGCATCTATCCAAACTGGCTAATCTTCTATTGCCTAAAGGGCTTAGTCAAGCACAAATCTTACATACCTGAGGGGCTGCATTATACTGGTTAACATATTTACATGTTTTACCTAGTCGGTAAAAAAACTTTTGTGTCACTGATCATGTCAAAGACAAGATCAGTGTCTATAATAAGATTAATATAATCTGCAAGTGATGTTCTTTGTACAGTGCTGTTCGATCGATAGGATGCAGTTTCCGTACATCAAAGCAAGTAGTGGTTGAGAATATGTGATTTAGCTTTTTTGCACAATTTACAGTGGTGATATGTGACTGGTTTTGCATCCAAAACTGCATCCTGCACATATTGTATAGTATAGTGATAGCCTATGCGTAGCCTGGTTAGTATAACTTGTTGCCTCCGTGACAGACCTTTATAAATTTCATAGGGCTTGTCCATGTATGATGTCCCGGTAATACTTTCATAATGCCAGATAGTGCCATGTCCATTCTTTTTCATCTTTTTTGTAGCCCATACCTGATCCTCATAATCTCTTAAACAGCTATTAATACGTCTTTTCATCTGAGTAAGAGATAATGGTATAGCATAGTGTGGTTCTTCATAGGAAAGTGTGAATTTGTCTAACTGGTCAACTTTTTCACATGATGGTATTCCTATATGAGACGGTATCCAGTGCAATGACACTTGTATACCCCGCTCTGAGAGTCTGGAAATTTGATGTAGGATGTTTTTAGATACCATGTTTTCTGGGTTAAATGCAGTGAGTCTATAGAGGGCACCCTGACTGTCAGAAAAGACAGCCAGGTGGCGCCCCTGTTCACTACCTTCCTTTATGGCATGGTATATAGCTAATGATTTAGCATCAGTTGTGCTTGCCCAGTCTGAAATCCGCACACTTTCTCTATAAGAAATGTCGGGAATTAAGACTCCAATCCCAGCTGCTCCATGAGAATCAGTGGAGGCATCACAGTAGATTGCAAGTGGGGGTTCACCATCAAGAGGATGGAGGATATCTTCTATATACTTCAGGTAATGAGACTTCAGTTCTGATGTCAAAATCATGGATTTAGGTCCTGGCAGTTTGTCAATATGGACATATACATGAGTTCTATGCCATGGTGCAGATAGTTTGGTTACTGAGATATTAAGAGCATCAATGCTCCAGACATTGAAACTGAGGATGGTGTGGGCAGTTTTGGCTTTCCATTCTAAGTTGAAGTGTATTAGATTGGAATATCGAGGCCGAGCAAACTTGACTCTGTGACTGATCTCATTTGCCAGAGCTTGGGAGATCTGTGGTTTGAGTAGGAGCTGCAAGATTCTAGTACCAAGAACGGTATTAATTTGGGTAACACGACTGTGGATTGTGGGGAGATCTAATTCTTTCCTCATGACCAGAACTTTGGAAGTCATTGGGCAATCGAGTATAATTCTCATAGCTTTGTTCTGTAGAACTTAAAAGGGTTTGAGGGCATTTGGAGGTAACAGACTAAGAACTGGACTCGTATAATCAATCACGGACCGAACCAAGGTAATATACATCAACCTCAGGACTCTGAGGGAGGCACCAACGTAACTGTTACATATAAATTGTAATGGTCTTAAACGTTCCAAGCAACGTTCTTTGATATCGTGAATAATTTCCTGGGTGAAACGAGAATTGCGTGACATGAGGTGTGGAGCAATCACCAGAACACCAAGATACCTGTAGGAGTAAGTCCTTGCAATAACTTGTCCACCTAAGCTTGGTATATAGGGCAGTTGACGAGGTCTGGATATATGTTTGGTTTTGATAGGGTTGATTATGAGGCCAAGAGAAGCACACTTTTTGCTGAATCTCCTGAGTACATATTCCCCCCTATCAAAGACTTGGATGAGGATATCTGCATATGATATGATATTACATAGGTCTCCTAACTCATTGTTCAGTTTGCAGATAGAGGGCATAAGTATGTTAAATAGTGTAGGGGACAGTACCCCCCTTGTGGGGTACCTAACTCTAGTTTACCGAAAGCACTTGGTACCATACTTTAACTTTCCTTGTAGATAAATAGTCCTTTATCCATAACAGTAGCTTTCCCTTAACTCCCAATAAAGTTAATTCATGGAGAATTGCTGTTGGAGAAGCTCTGTCAAAAGCACCTTTAAAGTCTATGAAGTATGAAGACTGTGCTTTGCTTCCATTTAGGTACTGTGCTAAACACATCTGTGTTCCTTTCCCTTTCTGGAAACCAAAGATAGATGGATGAATTTGGTCTTTGGTCTGATAAAGAAGACGAGTGAGAAGGATTCTTTCACAGGTTTTGGAGAGACAGGATGTTAGTGAGATTGGTCGAAATTCGTCTGGGCGTCCTGGTTTTGGAATGGGAATGATGGTTGCCTGTTTCCAGGAGGTAGGCAGAGTGCCTGTAGCATAGGTTAAGTTGAAGAGATCTAGAAGAGGATTTCTTCCCTTTGCCTGTACCTTAGCAAGGAGCCGGATAATGTCATATGTAATGCCATCGTCCCCAGGTGCAGTGGATTTCCCAGTCTTAATTGCTGCAAGAAGTTCGTCAGTTGTAAATGGTATGTCAGCATCATCTGTTAATTGACACTGATAATCAATTTCATTTTTGTGTTTTAAATTGGAAGAGCACCTGCGTATGGATAATGGAAGATTATCAAGAGAAGAATCCTCACACCATTTGTTAAGAAGAGATGAAGCTACTGTTTCTGGATGAGGATGAGGTGTTGCATTGTATGAGTTAGCTTTAATCTTATTAGAAATTGAAATTGAAATTGAAATAGTTTATTTGGTCAAAAAGTATTCGGATACAGTCATATACATTGTTTTAGTTCTGACCAAGCTTTTTTGGTGACGTGTTGCACCTTAAAAAGCTAACAAATTATACACTATCTATGACATTAAACATAGGATTCTAAAAATAAAAATACATATGAAATAAACAGTAAATAGTAAATAAGCATTGGAAAAAAATATATATATATAAATACATAAACATAAATACATACATGCACACACACATTTATATATATACATACATATACATATATACATACATACATATATACATATATACATACATACACATACACATATACACACATATATGCATACGAACACATACATACATACATATACACATATACCAATACACACACATACGCATACATAGATACATACGTATAGTATACAATATAAATGCAATTGAATAAAATAATAAAATATTCTAGGCACAATATATGGTAAAAAAAAAATAATAATAAATCTTAATGCATTAATAGATATACAGTTGTACATTCATAACAGGATAAAAAAAACTGTGACTAACTAGCACAAGACAAAGTAGAATACTCATTATCAATCTGCTCATTTTACTTTCTTTATGCAGTGTAGCTGTTAATTAGATATGATTTCAGACTGCTTTTAAAGTTGCCAAGGGTATGTTTTGATTTTATTTCAGGGGGAATACCATTGAAAATAACGGCACCGCGATATCTAATATGGCTCTGTGATTGAGAAGATGAGACTAGAGGAGGGCAGAGTCTGAAGTTGTCTCTTCTGGAGTAAACATTGTTTGTGCTATTACAAAAATAGTTTGGAGATGAAATTAAGTTGTGAAAACATTCATAAGTATATACGGAGCATACGAAAGTGTAAATGTCATTGCATTTTAGTAACTTTAAATTGACAAACGATTCGTTGGTATGATCTGTGGTCTTCAGTCCCATGATATTTCTTATAACTTTCTTCTGCAAGACTACTAGAGGATTTAATGATGTACTGCTAGCTCCGCCCCATACTGTCAAGCAATAAGTTAGATTTGAATAAACTAAGGAATAGTATAATGTTAGCATAGCCTCTCTGTTTAAGTGGTTACGTGTTAAATATAGTATGCCGCATATTTTGGCTATTTTACTACGTACATATTGGATATGACTGTGCCAGTATAAGTGTTTATTTACAATAACACCTAGAAATTTTGTTTGGTCTACCTCCTCTATGTTACTGTTATTAATAGTGATCTGGGGAAGTGGATACGTATATAATTTGTGTCTGTTAAACATTATATAATGAGTTTTACTAGGGTTAATGGTAAGTTTGTTTGCGGTTAGCCAAGTATTAATGTTCACAAGTTCTTTGTTCATTTTATCCATCAGAATGTCAATATTCCTGTCACTGATATATATGGTACAATCATCCGCAAATAAGACATAGTTTAAGGCGAAAGATGATCTTGGCATGTCATTTATATACATATTGAAGAGCAGTGGCCCAAGGACTGACCCTTGAGGGACTCCATAGTTTACTGGCAACATTATTGAAGATTGTCCATTTACTGATACATATTGCATTCTGTTTGAGAGATATAACTGAAACCATCGGAGGGAAGGACCACGAAAACCATAGTGAAGTTTGTCTATGAGAATTTGGTGATTTACAGTATCGAAGGCTTTAGATAAATCTAGAAATACACTAATCAGGAATTCATTGTCATCAAAGGCTCTAAGAACATAATTTGTAAAGCACTGCAATGCTGATTCTGATGACCGTTGAGCTCTAAAACCAAACTGGAAATTTGATAATATATTGTGGTAGTTACAGAATTCAATCATTCTATTATACATCATGGTTTCGAAAATTTTGCCAAAGGCTGAGAGAACGGATACAGGACGATAACATTTTGGTTCATGAAGTGATCCACCTTTATGTATGGGAACAACTCTTGCTATTCTTAAACATGATGGAAACATACCTGTCTGCAGAGAGCGATTACAAAAATATGTAAGTGCCTGAATTATATGAGGCAGAGATTTTTTTTATAATAGACATTGGAATGTCATCGTTTCCAGCAGAGCTGTCTCGAGACTCTCTGACAATGTTACATATTTCAGATTCTGTATAGAGTCTAGGGGAAAATACATTTGTAAGGGGTTGTCTAGATAATGTAAGTGACTGGCTTCCGTCGTTGCTAGTTTGCTCGCTAAAGCTTCTCCACTGTTGGCAAAGTAAGAATTTAATACATCAGGACTTAATGCCTGTAAAGAAGTCTGCGATTTTCTATTAAGAACTGTGTTTATGATGTCCCATGTTTTCTTATTGTTACCGATGGAATCCGTTAAATTTATTTTTGTAATATATGGCTTTTGCATTGCCTATCATATTTTTAACCTGATTCCTTATTGATCGGTATGCCTCCCCATACGTTATTGGTTTCTTTTGAAATTTTCTCTGCAACTTATTCTTCTCTTTGATTAGCTGCTTTATGTCGTAGGTTATATATGGTTTGTTTAAGTGTTGTGTCTTAATCTTTTTATGTTTTATGGGAAAATATTGGCTAAAAATGGTGTAAAATTTATCATGAAACTGGGAGAAGCCTTCATCAACTTCAGTTGAGGTAAGGCAGTTTAGCCAATCGACGTTTTCAACATCTGACAAAAAGTTATCTAAATTTGCAGCACTGAAATCTCTGAATTTTATTACTGTAGTGTTAGGTGTTTTGGGAGAATCTCTAGATTGAAAACAAGAAAAGACTGGGAAGTGATCAGATATTGAAGAATAAACAATGCCATTCGTCAAATTATGCCTGATATCATTTGTCCATATTTGGTCTAAAAGCGTGGCTGTGTTTGTGGCTACTCTTGTAGGGTGTGTTATGGTGCAGTAATGGAAGTGGCTATGAAAGAGTGATATGAGGTACACAGCATCTTTGGAGTGTGTATGTTTCAAGAGATCTATGTTAAAGTCACCAATTAGGTACGAAGTCGACTTCTCTCGTTGGATGGTGTTTAGTACCTCAGATAAACTATTCAGAAAATCGTATGGGCTACTATGTGGTGGTCGGTATATGCATCCAACTAATACCTTGTTTACTTGCATTTTAACTTCTTCGAAAATAGTTTGTATATGTGGTAGAGTCATTGTGATATCAGGCCTTACGTGTGTTGACGAATGTTTTGTTGAAACATAGATACAGACACCACCTCTGTTTCGTGAAATATGGTTAGAATAATTGACATAATTGTTAAGATTATAAAAGCTTAGAATGCTATCGTCTAATTTTGTTTTACAAAAACCTAAAATATCAAAATTGCACTCGAAAAAAGCTTTGCACTCCGTTTGAAACTCTTCGAGTTTAGGTGGCAAGCTATCGATATTGAAACATAATTTTAAGGGATTTTTCAGGGATGTCAGTTAGAAACTGGTCTAAGGCATCAGGCAAGTGATATTTACTAGGCGGTATATCCAAGTTGCTTTTTAGAAAGTGATTAGGATCATTGTGTCTCTCATGGCTATCAGAGTTATCTGTAAACTGAGTAAAATGTTTCTCTAATAAATTGTCAATACATAAGCAAGAGTTCTTATCTTTAGAAAAAATACATTGTACAAACTCTTCATGTTCTAAAGCGCTGAATGGAAAGTTATACATTGGGAATGCAGAAAGGTATGTGCTACAACATGTGACACTAAGATTATGATTTAAAAACCTTTTTTGATGGCTGCGGGTGTTTTCTTATGAGCCTGTCGCGTTTCCCTCATGACTTGATGCCTTACGACTTGATGGGAGGTGCTGGAGCCGGGCTTGGGATTCTTCCCCTGCTTTGGGCGAACACCAGTACTAGGTGCTCCGGCAGAAGTAGCAGTGCCAGGGGAACCAGCGCCAGTGGCGCCAGCAGTAGTACCTGTACCAGGGGAACCAGCACTAAGGGCACCAGTAGAAGTACCCGCACCAGGGGAGCCAGCACCAGGGGCATCAGTTGTAGCTGCAGCACTGGGGGAACCAGTACCAGGGGTACCAGTAACAGTAGCAGCACCAGAGGAACTAGCAGCACGCTTAGCATCAAGGGCACCGGAATGTCCTTCCACACATTACTCATGGGAGTTGTAGAGTCAATTGATTCTGCCCAGGCATACAAATTCTCTTCTCGCTTTTGAGTAATTATTTCGTTCAGTTTTCTACTAAAGAAAACAAGGTCTTTAGCTAGCTAAATAGGGGTTACTTCCTAAATGTTTAAGCTGACTCACAGTTGATCGTATTATTTTTTTAAGAAGCTTAATCTCAGGGTCTTTGTTTAGATGTCGTGCACGTTTGACTCTGGAGGTTGGAGACCTATGTATGGTGGGGTTTTTGGGGTGAAGTTGCTTAATGATATTGCCAACTTGCTGACAGAGTGTATCATTAAAATGATCGAGATTGATAGGAGCAAAGTCCTCATACCAACAGGCAATCCTTTCAATGAATTGGTCATGATATTTAGTGGCAATATGATATCGTAAACGTGGCTGGGGTGGGTCTCTTTTACATAATGGTAGGGTTATACTTAATGCCCAGTGATCGCTGATTAAGAATGGGATAACCTCTGTAGTGCTTGGTAAATAATGCTGATTGTACAAGGCTACATAATCTAATTTGCCCCCTAGGAAATGAGTCTTTTCTAAAGGGCATAATAGACATACAGGGTCACTTGTGTGTTGATGATAATCATAATATACCTTAACGTTTTTGCCAATGGTGCTACCCTCAGAGCCAAGGAGAGGATGGCGAGCATTAAAATCTCCACATAATAACACAGTATCATTATGTATCATATTGTCAGGAGGTTTAGATACCTCTTCACTGTCATGCGGGTTATATACATTAATAATAATGATAGTTTTGCCATCAAGAAATAATCTAACACCGAGATATTCAGCACATGTGTCACGCTTGTCATCGATCACTTTGGATGGTATGGAGTTCTTAATATATATGCCAAGCCCTCTTGTAGAGGGATTAGCCATATTAGGTTTGTCATAATAAGTGTATCCCGCAATTTTTGCATAGCGAGCACTAGTTCTGACTTCTTGAAGGCAACATACATCAACATCCTCAGCGTGGAGATATTGAGAGAGAGTTGCCTTGCGTTTCTGCAAACTGTTAATGTTCCAAGTAATACATTTCAAATAATTACTTGGAGCCATCGGTCGTTATTTGATCATTTCCAAGGTCCATTATCGGATGCAAATCGACGGGCGGTGTGGGCTGTTGTCGCTCCAGGAGGGTGACCATCCTTTCCTGGAATTTAGATTGTTGGACCATTTGTTGTTGCATCATGAACATCATTTGGCCCTGCTGGGTCATCATCATTTCCATCTGCTTAATCAGCGTGTACAGCAGTTCCTTTATTTCGCTGTTGGACTCTTGTTTATCCTGTTGCATTGCGGGCGGTGCTGGGGTTGGAGTTGGAGCCGGAAGTAGAGTTGAGGTGGGCACTGGAGGTTGCACTAGAGTTGTGCTTGGTGTTGCAGGGGCTGGTGCTCCTGTTGGTGTTGGTGCTGTGGATGATGCCTGTTTTTTTTTGTTTTTTGTTTTTTGTTTTTTTAAAGAGCTTACCACATTCTTCTTTGGAAGAGGTGGGAAGGCCTTCACATCAGTAAGGCAAGGAGCTGGGGTGGCGTTCTTGGCAGGAAGGACTTGCTGTTCTGATGTTTCATTTTCCTATTCTTCAGAAAATATGTACATAATGCAGAGTTCGCATTATGCTCTTGGCGGCAGTTCACGCATTTCCGAGGGATTTCTTGTCCTTCGGAAATCTTATCAGCGCATTCTGCGCTTGCATGGGGGAGAGCGCAGTATCGGCACCGCGGTTCGTCACGAAGGCAGGCACGCGCTCCGTGTCTCCACTTGGAGCAGTTTGAGTAAAATGGGGTGAGGGATTTGAAGACGGCACACCTAAAGGGTGCCATACCTTCAACCAGTTTGATCGACTTGGGGATTACCTCCCCCTCGTATGTAATAACAACACGCTGGGTCAGCTTCCCATTTATTTTCAAACGCCTTGCATTTAAAACATTCTCATTGTATCTCATATCATCGGTCTCTATTTCCTTTGGGACGTCGAACACGATGAGATTGGTGCATTGTCCTTTCCCGTGGACTTTTGCTTTTTCAAGGATTTCTCCCATTGCTCCGATTGTTGTTATCTGTGCAAGAATTGTTTCGTTCTTGCAGCGAACGTATATATTGTTTCGTCCAACTTTCAGTTCTAATGATTCCTTGATGTTTTTGTAAGGATCCATTTTAAGAGCCTGGCATATCCAGCGATATTTATCTCCTTGAGTTCGGAGTTTACTGTCATTTTTTAAATGGGCACATAGGTGCCCGGGAGGAGTAATTTTTACAGAATCGTCAGGTACAGGTAACTGCCTCTTTGCTTTTTTTTCTCGCTCTTTCTTCATTCTTGTCGGCGCGAGCACCACCGCCTATGTCCACTTCACAGAGGGCGTCATATCTGCCCTCAGTTTCCATTCCTTGAACAGTGGTGGACATTGTTCTAGAAGGGGGGCGGGGTCGCCAGAGAGCCCGACCTGATATGGAGTACCACGTGGTGACAACCTGTTGTCAAGTGGCACTTGAAGTACGTCTCACATATTGCCTGGAAACCTGCTTCGGCTTGTCCTCAAGCCGTTATGCTGAAGTCGTCCTTGAAGGTCGAACGTATTCGTTTCATGCTTCATGTCAACCTCAAAGTCGGGTGTTGTCCGCGCGTCCATGTCCCAAGTCCCGGATGTCGGCGTATCGGATTCGGCTCCTTCGTTTTCTATACTTCTGTTTTTGGCTTCTGTTTGTTGGTTATATTGCAGACGGACCTTTCAGTTATTGATTGAGGGTGTCCGGCTGTCTTCATCGACGGGTGTCCACACTTTAGGTCGCTGGGAAACAACAGCCATGCTCTCTCTCCTGGGCGTTTCTTGCGTCTGCTGCTGCTGAGCTCCCGCACCGTAGTGCCATGGGCGACCGTATCCAGGCTTCGTTTCGTGGCTCTTGGCGTTCCGCTTATCTGCTTGATAACCTTAGACATACATGCAGTGCCAAAGAGAAGAAAGACGAACAGAGAGTAGGGGAGGGAAGTGTGCATGATTTAAGATGTTATCGTTGTTATTTTCTCTTTGTTGGTTTTTTTTCTGAATTTGCATATTTTTAAGTTGATTTTATATTTTCTAACAAAGATAGATAAAGAAAGGAGGGACATCTTGAGCTACAATTTCTCAGGTAGAGAAAGTTGTAACCTGCAAAGGTTCACCTGAACCACTGAAAGTCTCAGAATAAATAAGAGAAAAAACTATATGGCAGAAAAAAATGTGCAAATAGCTATCTCATTATTCTTTCAACAAACTTAGGGCGATAAATGAACTATTGTGTTGGCACTAAATCGTCCTGTCGAATCATAATTGAATTCCTTATTTGTTTTGCGCCGTGACACAGTCGTCGTGTTCGTGAACAAAATGGTAAGAATCGTCATTGTATGAGTAAGAGAAAATGTGTTGAGTTTATAGAAACACTGTGCTTATAGCTGGCTCGTTATAAAATCACAGGCCTTTTATAATAATTTATTTCAACCTGGAAAATACTACACTCTCAGTACACATGCACTCAATATGGTCCACAAAAGTAAGCCAATTGCCAATTTTGACACCCTAGTCCAAATGTACACACTAATCACACTAAAGAAATTTCCCAGATTCATTCAAAATTATATCTGACAACTTAATAAGGCCAAGGAATAGTAATTATATAATATTCAAGTCATTCACACCATAACACAACTCGATATCCTTAATAGTGATACATCTTTTCTCAAAACATAAGTCTGTATCATCAGATCAATAAAATGTATAAACAATCAATGATTAAATCAAATTAAATTAAATGATTAAATTGATTTATTCCAATATTCGTTGAAAGTACAATAGCATTTATATAACATTATTTTGCTTGTATACAACAAATAAATTTAACTCACAATGTGATGCTCCTGATTTTTGTGCAAATTCCATTAAATCAAGGGTCCCTCACCAGCTTGCCCACTATAACATTAATAGCATAGTTTCCTATATTTCTATTGTATTACAATCCTCTTCAGGAGAAATACTATTGCTTAAAATAGATGTCTAATAATGCCTGATTCCGTTTCCACCAACGTGTTTTGGATCGTCCGGGGCAGTTCAAGAGGAAAACAAAAAAACAGAAGTGCAGCGATATGCGCACTCAAGGAATGAGATCGAAGT
>NW_028234425.1:13182553-13187553 GCF_977035675.1 Penaeus japonicus | reverse complement strand
TGTGTTTTAGATATAACTATGATTCATATCTCGTTAGCTTTATGATAGGCTTAGCTTCCCCTTTGTGTATCATATCGTATCCCTTTGTTGTAAATAATGTTATATATATCTCGAGTTATAATATATTGTTATTGTTTTTAGCTACCGTGTTTCACATCAAACCCTTTATTTATTATGTGTGGGTAATTAGAGCAATCTATACACCCATCACAATATATATATGTATATATATACATATATATGTATATATATATATGTATATATATACATATTCATACAAATACATATATATATATATATATATATATATATATATATATATATATATATATATATATATTTGTATGTCACATCGACCAGGATGTAGGTCATGAGGGGATGAGGGTTCTTTTTATATACTCGCGTAGCCAGATTTAGAACACAGGGAAATGTACAATTTGACAATATATATAGGATTTCATGGATCATCCCTTATGTATCAAACACATACATATATATAAACATTATATATATATATACATAAGATTGAACCTTTTCTTTTGAAATCCAATAGTAAAAGGTTATTCAATTATATAAACCATTAAACACATTGCGATTTAATGGAAGTTAAATTCGCATGACCATCAATACCACTAATGTTCCTTTTATATGTCCATCCGTTTGATTCCAGCAAATCCTTATGATAGATTTGGATTGACCTAGATTTTAGTTTTGAAAATATGAGAAGAAAAAAAAAATAGCCATAAGTGTCGTATTTTCTATTTCTGTTCAATATTTCCATCATTTATATACTAATCACTTGTCAAGTTCATTTGACAGTTTTTTTGTTTTTTTTTATGTTGTTAATTTCAAATGTCCTCATTAACCGCAAGCTCTATCTTCAATACTAACATTAATAGATTTCAATATCTTTATAATTGCCATTAAAGTCACTGAGATATCAGATATGAGATATTATTGATTATGAGTTAGATTAATTAGAGAGAGTTTGATGCACCTCTACAAGTATCACTTGATTAAGCATATCTATAGAATTGTTAGTTAAATATACATGAAACTGGAAGGTGATGCTTTCATCTTTCTATCTAATGACCTGATGCAAGTGGATGTCATATTTTGCAATTTCATTTCATTTAGTATTTTGAAAGTTGGTTTCTACGTATATCTATGTGTACATATATAAATATATATATATATATATATATATATATATATATATATATATATATATATATATATGTGTGTGTGTGTGTGTGTGTGTGTGTGTGTGTGTACATATATAAACACACACACACACACACACAAACACACACACATAATATATGTATATATATATATATATATATATATATATATATATATATAATATATATATATATATATATATATATATATATATATGCACATGTATATGTACACACATATAAATGTATATATATACATATATATATATATATATATATATATATATATATATATATATATATATATATTTATATATGTATATATATATATATATATATATATATATATATATATATATATATATAAACATAATATATTTTTATATTGCCCTATATAGTGAGATGTATTCGACAGCGATCCTAATAACATCCTTGTTATGAATGCAAAAAGGCGCGGTATTTTTTCACAGGTTGGCGAGCGCGCGGCCCGACCACCGGAGCCGCGCGCCGTCGAGGCTTCGCCCTGCACGCATCCTGACCTCCTCCCCTGCTTCCTCCTCCTCCTCCTCCTCCTCCTCTTCTTCTTCTTCTTCCTCCTCCTCCTCTTCTTCCTCCTCCTCCTTTTCTTCTTCCTCCTCCTCCTCCTCCTCCTCCTCTTCTTCCTCCTCCCCTTCCTCTTCCCCTTTCTTCTCCTTCTCCTCCTCCTCCTCCCCCCACTTCGCTCTTCCCCAGCCCCCTTTTTCCCCGGGCGGTTCTTCGTCCCCTCCCCGCTACATTAGTCCCCCGCCCCGCCACTTTAGGACCCCGCCCCGACACCTTCGTCCCTCGTCATCCGCCCCGCCACCTTCTCCCCGACCCCCCCCCCCCTTCGTCCCACGCAAGTCGCAAGGCGCTCCCACGGGGGTCGATGGCCAAAGCTCTCGCCAGCGCTCTCGGGCGTTGGATGTCCTCGCTCTGCTCATCTGTCCTCGGTGGATATCA
This sequence comes from Penaeus japonicus, assembly GCF_977035675.1. Lineage (NCBI taxonomy): Eukaryota > Metazoa > Arthropoda > Malacostraca > Decapoda > Penaeidae > Penaeus > Penaeus japonicus. Next base: position 13,185,388 of record NW_028234425.1, on the reverse strand, counting down.
TCGGAGTTCCGGTTCCACGGATGGATGACGTCAAACTACGGCGGGATCTCGCGTCACGCAACTGCATCCCCCCCCCCCCCCCCCCGCCTGCTCCTCCTCCTCCTCCTCCCCTTCTGTTCCTCCCTTACCCCCCCCCCCTCTCCCTTACTCACTCACTCTAACGGTGTGTCCCAAAGTGACGTCGTGAAGTCGTTTCCGTCATCGTGGCTTGGTGTACATGATCGCACGGTCAGGGAAGATACGAGGGCGAGGGGGAAGGAAAGAAGCGAGGTTTAAGCAAACAGGAAAAGAGAGGTATGGGGGGAAGGGGAGGGGGAGGGGGAGGGGAGGAATGAGGGGACAAAGGGAAAAATTATTAGATTACAGTCTCCCTTGTATGTGGTGGGGTGATTGAAGCTCTGTCTGAGAATAGCCCATGATCTTAAAATAGATGGATTCAAGTGTGCTTTAAATAGAGGGAAAGAGAGCCTTGTGTTCTATCGTCTATTTGTGGATCGCTTCATCGCAATCTTCTCTCGGAGCTAAACCGGTCTATGATTTATCGCAAAGTCAATAACAGTAATGATTTCGTATTCCTATATCGAGCCTGGTACTTCCCTCTTTTTACGTAAGATGCGCCACACCTACGAGAACACACACCCTCCTGCCATGCCTCCACTTTCCAGCTTTCCCTATCCCACCATCAGTCACCTTGTTGCATTACCCTGAAGTCGCGTCTGACCTCCTCTCGTGTCCTCAGCCACTCGCCTCATCCTCACTAAAAGCCCTTAAAGTGCCCTAACTCTTACTCCGCCCTCTGATGTGTGTCCGCACCGTAAGACAAGTTCTTTGGGCGATGAGGAGGGTCGGGCGAGCTAAATAAGGCACAGTGACGCAAATTACTCCCCGGCTTAGAGTTCTTGCACAAGATCCGGACACCGGAGAGGATTTTGGAGTTCAAGAGGGAGAATGATGCTGTAGCAAAAGGAGATCTAAGAGGATTTTGTATTCCGAGAGGAAAGGAGACGCTGTAGCAAAAGATCTAAGAGGATTTTGTATTCCAAGAGGAGAGGAGACGCTGTAGCAAAATATCTAAGAGGATTTTGTATTCCGAGAGGAAGGAAGACGCTGTAGCAAAAGATCTAAGAGGATTTTGTATTCCAAGAGGAAAGGAGACGCTGTAGCAAAAGATCTAAGAGGATTTTGTATTCCAAGAGGAAGGAAGACGCTGTAGCAAAAGATCTAAGAGGATTTTGTATTCCAAGAGGAAGGAAGACGCTGTAGCAAAAGATCTAAGAGGATTTTGTATTCCAAGAGGAAAGGAGACGCTGTAGCAAAAGATCTAAGAGGATTTTGTATTCCAAGAGGAGAGGAGACGCTGTAGCAAAAGATCTAAGAGGATTTTGTATTCCAAGAGGAGAGGAGACGCTGTAGCAAAAGATCTAAGAGGATTTTGTATTCCAAGAGGAGAGGAGACGCTGTAGCAAAAGATCTAAGAGGATTTTGTATTCCAAGAGGAAAGGAGACGCTGTAGCAAAAGATCTAAGAGGATTTTGTATTCCAAGAGGAAAGGAGACGCTGTAGCAAAAGATCTAAGAGGATTTTGTATTCCAAGAGGAAAGGAGACGCTGTAGCAAAAGATCTAAGAGGATTTTGTATTCCAAGAGGAAAGGAGACGCTGTAGCAAAAGATCTAAGAGGATTTTGTATTCCAAGAGGAAGGAAGACGCTGTAGCAAAAGATCTAAGAGGATTTTGTATTCCAAGAGGAAGGAAGACGCTGTAGCAAAAGATCTAAGAGGATTTTGTATTCCAAGAGGAAGGAAGACGCTGTAGCAAAAGATCTAAGAGGATTTTGTATTCCAAGAGGAAGGAAGACGCTGTAGCAAAAGATCTAAGAGGATTTTGTATTCCAAGAGGAGAGGAGACGCTGTAGCAAAAGATCTAAGAGGATTTTGTATTCCAAGAGGAAAGGAGACGCTGTAGCAAAAGATCTAAGAGGATTTTGTATTCCAAGAGGAGAGGAGACGCTGTAGCAAAAGATCTAAGAGGATTTTGTATTCCAAGAGGTAAGAAGACGCTGTAGCAAAAGATCTAAGAGGATTTTGTATTCCAAGAGGAAAGGAGACGCTGTAGCAAAAGATCTAAGAGGATTTTGTATTCCAAGAGGAAGGAAGACGCTGTAGCAAAAGATCTAAGAGGATTTTGTATTCCAAGAGGAGAGGAGACGCTGTAGCAAAAGATCTAAGAGGATTTTGTATTCCAAGAGGAAGGAAGACGCTGTAGCAAAAGATCTAAGAGGATTTTGTATTCCAAGAGGAGAGGAGACGCTGTAGCAAAAGATCTAAGAGGATTTTGTATTCCAAGAGGTAAGAAGACGCTGTAGCAAAAGATCTAAGAGGATTTTGTATTCCAAGAGGAAGGTAGCAAAAGATCTAAGAGGAATTTGTATTCCAAGAGGAAGGAAGACGCTGTAGCAAAAGATCTAAGAGGATTTGTATTCAAGAGGAAGAAGACGCTGTAGCAAAAGATCTAAGGATTTTGTATTCCAAGATTCCAAGAGGAGAGGAGACGCTGTAGCAAAAGATCTAAGAGGATTTTGTATTCCAAGAGGAAAGGAGACGCTGTAGCAAAAGATCTAAGAGGATTTTGTATTCCAAGAGGAAGGAAGACGCTGTAGCAAAAGATCTAAGAGGATTTTGTATTCCAAGAGGTAAGAAGACGCTGTAGCAAAAGATCTAAGAGGATTTTGTATTCCAAGAGGAAAGGAGACGCTGTAGCAAAAGATCTAAGAGGATTTGAAGACGCTGTAGCAAAAGACCTAAGAGGATTTTGTATTCCAAGAGGAGAGGAGACGC
>NW_028234425.1:13150053-13152553 GCF_977035675.1 Penaeus japonicus | reverse complement strand
TATGCTTATCTCAAATCTTCTGTGTTCTGTTTGTTATTATGCTCACTCTGCCACTTCCTCTCTTCGGGCCGTCTTGTCTTTACCTTTTTATTTACTTGTTTTTCCTTTCTTTTCTTTTTTTGCACTTCATAGTAGTAGGATTTTATCCTCACCCTCATTACAGTTATTTTGTTTATCTTTTTATTATAGTTTTATTTTTTTCTTTCTATTATTTTTATTTTTCTAACTAATTTTCTTACTCTTCCTCCCATTCTTCCTCTTCCCCTTCTTCTTCATCTTCTTCTCCATTTACTTCTTCTTCCTCTTCTTCACATTCTACTTCCTCCACTTCTCTCTCTTCTCCCTCTTCTTCTCCTCCTCCTCCTCTCCCTCTCCTCCTTCTCCTCTTGTTTATCCTCTGTCGTCGTGACGTAAGGTATTCAAAGCCAAGGGCTTTTTAATCGTATTTTTGCTCAAGCCACATACTTCAAGCTCCGGTTTTCCAACATAAATCATGTTGTTGCCTCATACATCATCTCGTCCTTCATCCCTGGTCTCACTTCTTCACGATTTTAATCTCCAGTCTTCAATCTCTTTATACAAAGTTTCTCTTTTTTCTTAAGCGTTGCTCTTGTTAATATCCTGGTTAGTTATCTCACGTTATACTTTGTGTATCGCACATCTTCACTTTTATTGTCGATTTTCGTGATTCTTTGTCGTTACTCCTTTATTTCTTATTCGTTTAATAGCTTTAGATCGTTGCGGTTCTCTCTGTTGTTTTCCTGTTTAGTTCCTTCCGTTACGACGATAATGATGGTGCTATTTGGTGTCATTTGTTCTCCAATGTTTTATGATGACATGATACTGTTATGCAACGCGATTACGTGCGGAGAAGTTTTTAATGTCTATCCCATTATCTTTTAACGAGTTATTACGTCATCGCTCAACCTCAAGCTTCCCCCCCCCCCCCCCCGAGGAGAAGAGGGCAAGAAAGACGTAGAAGAAAGGACAATGGAAGAACAAAAGAAAAGAAAGAGAGAAAAAATAGATAGAATTGATAATTGATCTCCATCTGTATACATATAGATAGAGAGATAGACAGATGGAAGGATGGAGACATGTATGCACAACAGTTTTCTTTCCTTTTTTCTTTTTTTTTAAGTGACATGAGTTTAATATTAGCTTCAGTTTAAAAGATGATCTGTAATGCGTCTGCAGCTTAATGGCATTACCTTGTTTGTTTTGCTTTGTTTTTTATTCCCTTTCTCTTTGTCTTTCATCCGGATTGTGAGGAAACAACTACTTTTTCTTTTCACGTTTTTTTTCGTCTAACTGGTGATAAAGATTGGATTATTATTACGATTTATCCTTTTTTTCTCTTTCTCTTTCTTTCTGTTTTCTTAGAAAACGATAATCTTGCCATAAATAGCGAAGCGATTGGGTATAGGAGATAGAAACAAAGAGAATACAACTTGCCTCACTTTTAGCTAGAATTTTGCATCGGTTTTCGATAAGAATCTTTTGATGAGCTTCGATACTGCAAGTGCATTCTTGTTGGCTATATAGAGCGTGTTATAAATATTTTGCAGGTTATATCTGATCGAAGAATGTGTCTGTGCATATACAGAAGCTAACTAGTCATAATTGAGTCTTATAATTCGTTTTTCTTAAAGCTCTTCAGTTTGTTTGGATGAAACAAGAATGAACTGTTTCGAAGTTCATTCATGAATCACCGAATTCTCACGAAAGGAAAAAAAGGCGACATTTCTAAACTAAGAATATCAGACTCTCTTATAAGGGTCAGACCAAGATGTGTCCTTGGTTGGCAGAATCAACCGAGGTAAAGCCACCAGAAAACCCACTTTGCCAGATCCTCTTCAGACGCCGAAATCTCATTTTTCTTGCCCGTTTTCCTCCTTCACACACAAAGTCTTTAATGGTCCAACAAACAACTGTGCTTAGTCTTGCAACGCCGTCCCAGTTTCGGTTAGGCAAATGTCAGGAATTACCAGCGTATTTATATTCACAAAATATGTCTCTGGTGTTTCTTTTTAAATAATTGTATAGATTAGGTTTTTTTTTCATGTCAGTAGACTATTTTACTGACTCTCTGATGCTGAAAATTCCAATCATCGCTAACTAATTATTTCCTCAAATAGAAAAAAAAGCGGTACATGAAATGATAATGATTTTTTTTTTTTTTTTTTTTTTTTTTTTTTTTTTTTTTTTGTAACGAAAGCTTCAGCCAAACTCTTCCTGCTATGATAAAAGTATTTTATTTCAAATAGGTGAATGATGAACATAGGACGTTTGTGTATGTATATATATATATATATAATTTCGCAAGTGCACACGATCTGATAACTTTGATCTTGTCAGAGATTCCAACTCAATCGAGAACGTTGGCTGATATCAATCAAATCTCGACAAATGAGTTGTTTTTCCACTGCAGCTGTTTTCATTACCTCTTTTGCTCCTTTCCTGAAAAAATGGAACTTGTTATTTACTTGTTAAACAAATA
>NW_028234425.1:13122553-13125053 GCF_977035675.1 Penaeus japonicus | reverse complement strand
AGCCAACAAAATACTAATATATATATATATATATATATATATATATATATATATATATATATATATATATATATATATGTATATATATATAATACATATATAGGAATATATATATATATATATATATATATATATATATATATGTGTGTCTATCTCGTCTTCCTCAGACCACAATCTTCTCGTTACCAGTAATTGTGGTGCCGGGCTAAATTAATTTCCTTAATTAAACCCATGCAAGTTATTAAACAACAAGGTGTGTAGATGTAAGGATAAATCTAGATCTATGGAAAATTACAGATACATTCAAAAACATGGAAATGTGTGTGTGTGTGATTATGACATCTTTCAACATATTGAATATTGCAATATTGAACAGACTCAATGGGAAGATGTTATGTAACAAAGGACATATTGTTCCTCCCTCTATTGTGCATAGATTTTTTACTATACTGAATTGGTCCAGCATTCAATATATTTTGCGGACACATAGTTCCCAGTGCCACAAACATTGAGAGAAATATCTAGCGCATAATTCTCCATCATTTAGATTAATTTAACCTTTGTAATTTACGGGGTTGAGATAATCTGAATTGTACTGTGCTTAGCGGAATTAGAACTTGTTAGAGTGTTTACAAGGTGAACGCTTTTTCACGCGTTTTTCTTTGTTTTCTTTGTTTTACATTTGAGATTTCATGATTTAAATTATATTATAACTGCAAATGGCGATTTCTTTGTACAGTAACAATATTTTTCATGATTAGTGTCAAGATGTTACACTTTGCTTTAATAGGGAATATATATTTCTTTCTACATTTTTGTTATATCAATACTACTGTGTATTATGCATTGATACTTAAATACAAAAGTTTCATATTTATTTTAATGTTACAAGTGCATTAAAACAGCAGTTAAGACGACCGTCTCGCTTTATCTTTTTTTTTTCTTTTCTTTTTTTAGCTAGAGGATTGTGTTGTACCTTTTATAACCGTATGCGGACCCTACCCCGTACTCCCTACCCTACCCTATCCCTTCCCCATTTTTTCATGCCAATCGGAAAATTAAAACTCATTGGAAAAAGACTTTTACTACTAGAGACTGCAAAAGGGATTTCTAGTAAAGAGGATGTAATTAGGATTGTGTGACTACGTTTCTCTTTTTCTTTCTTTTTCTTCTTTTTTATCTTTATTTTTTACATTCATTATAAAAAAGGAACACAAAAATTGTATTGTTCTCTATACAGGAGAAATAATAGATACATTAATAATTTTAAAAAATGGAGACATTTAAAAATCTTTCCTGACAATCCTAGCTTATTATATTTATTCTCAAGACTCTCAACCTGGAGTCTCAAGTTCCAGCAGTGTTGCCAGAAAGCCCAAGTAAAAGAGATCTATTACTTTGACTTTTTTCACACTGCTTTTACTTAATGAAAGCAAAGTCCCATTATGGCATTGAATGTCTATATGCCATACCTGTACATTTAATCTGATTATAAACAATCATATTTTCCGACTTGAACTACAGTTTTTCAGCTTTGGTTCTCGATGAGTTTGTATATATGTTGAAGGTATTTCTTGGGTAAATTAATGTGAAAAGCCTTATTCTTTTTTTATTGTTACTTTATTTCCTGTGTTATTGGTTAAGCTTTACAATACCTATCTGTTAATAGTTCTTTTATTCCCCATCGTTACTATGTACTATTTGCACTTTTTTTTTTTTTTTTTTGTCATAGCCATGGTATTTACTAGGATTTTTTTCAAATCCATTTGGCAGATCATCAATATAGATACATTGTGTAACAACAATTATTTACGCATTGCGCATTACTATTTAGTTAAGGTAATGCCCAAATGAGCCGTATGTTTTTATAGTTATTTTAATTTGTTTTTCTCATGTAATATTGATTTTAGATAAATACACATATATATTTGTAGAATTTAACCTGGTTTGTCTCAGTTTCACGAATTCAGCAATAATTATATGCTATATTGGCATCTCTATACAACTACTCTTTGTGATAGATCAAAAGTAGTGTGGGTGTTTCACGCCTCTGTTACACAAGCTTCTTCAGCCACAAAAAAACTATTCAAAAATGCTATTGACTTATTCATGGCAAACATGGGGATTCACAGACGAAGCAGCTGTCTTACATGAAATCGGCCTTCCATTGTATTTGGCTGAATGAATTGTAATGAAAGTGCCGAATCATTTCATATTGTTTTTGGATGAAACTAAATTGGATGTATATCCTCCCCCCCCCAAAAAAAAAAAAAAAAAAAAAAAAGTAATAATAATAATGATAATTATAATCATAATAATAATAATGATAATAATAATTATAATAATAATAATAATAATAATAATAATAATAATAATAATAATAATAATAATAATAATGATAATAAATGGGTTACAAAAAATATTTTGTTTGCTCAGGTCATGATTCATGACTGATGGAGATGGGAGTGATCTCTTCATGTTCAGAAAGACAATGATCAAC
>NW_028234425.1:13092553-13095053 GCF_977035675.1 Penaeus japonicus | reverse complement strand
ATATAGATTTAATGTATACATATTTCATATAATTATATACTTTAACTTTACGTTCCTGACTACTTTTACCATTCTCCTTCGAAAAGTCCGCCAAAAGGTAAACAAACTCAAAATCAGCTGAGAATCCATGTTTTCCTAAAAGGGTTTGTAATCCAAGTCTAGGACAATGATGCCTAATATATGCAATATAGATATTACTTTCCAAATGTAGTATGCTCATATGAAGTATTGGTAAGAAAAGGTACAGTAAAAAGAAAAAAAAAATTCACCCGTGTAACTATCATGACAAGCCTACCCCCTTGTCACAGAGTTTCCACGATTGTTCCAATACTTTCCACGCTTTTGCCACGACTTTGCCAAGCTTTTGACACGAACACGCGCTTTTAGAATACGGATCGCGGCATGTTCATGTCATGTACTCGGCGCGCTAGGGATTTATGATGATGAAGTCACACAGCCATATTCTAAGTCCCTAAGCGATTCTTATTCTAGAAGCGTGGGTTCGTGGCAAAAGTGTGGAAAGTATTGGAACAATCGTGGAAACTCCGTGACAAGGGGGTAGGCTTATCACGATAGTTACACGGGTGAAAAAAATTATATTTTTACTGTATTTTTTCTTACCAATACTTCATATGAGAATACTACGTTTGGGAAGTAATATCTATATTAGATATATTAGGCATCATTGTCCTAGACTTGGATTACAAACCCTTTTAGAAAAACATGGATTCTCTGCTGATTTTGAGTTTGTTTACCTTTTGGCGGACTTTTCGAAAGAGAGTGAAGTTAAATGAATGGTAAAAGTAGTCAGGAACGTAAAGGTAGAGTATATAATTATATGAAATATGTAGACATTAAATCTATATGTATAACATATTAAAGATACGCATATATGTACAGTATATACAGAGACAAAATAAGGAAGATCTATTCATAAACACACGATCCCTCTCATCCCTTTTGTTTTGATCGAATTACCAACGGCGCGTTCGTGAAATGGTTATCAATTCTTTAACTAGAAACAAATACAACGACTGATTCATACCAAAATTGTACTATCTTTTGTTAGTGCTACTTATAATTGTAATTTCTCTTATGAATTTGTCGTTTGGACAGTGCCATTCATCTGAAACATGTTAACTTTGGAACGGTTGGTAAACCTGAAGCAGCTGACGTAAACGTGCCACGTTTTTGCGTCCTAGGATACTGCTTTTGTGACATGAACACGACATGGACACAACATGAACATGACATGGCCACGACACGCAGAAAACGTCCAAGAATACGGCTGACAGTGATAATTTATTCTGGGATAAGCTGATCCTACCACACTTTTATTAAACCTTTAAGTTCTATGTGCTCTTTTAGTGATTTGCAAATTATTCTAGCTTATGCTCATTCGAGTCATTACCTAACTTCACTGACTATGCAAGCTCATCACGTTATGTTGTTGCTATCCTCTCATTTCGCTTAAGCAATCGCGCCTTTACTTTAATTACTTTCTCACACATAATGTCTCTCCATACTCACAGCCAACCTGTATTTACTGTATCTATTATACTCTTACATTGTTCCCTGATATATGCATGTTTTTGAGCTACCTCTTAGGCCCACCCGTTCACTGCAGTCACCCAATATATGTTGTCATGAGGCCATGCAGTTACGCCTTATTGAATCATTTCTCATCGAGGCACTATCTTCAGTGTTGATTATCAAACTATATTCAATCCAGTTGTATGACGCTGACATTTATCTAATGTTTGTAATTCAAATTACTTGATTTATAAAATAGTATACCCAGATGACTTTTATTCAAAGAAAACTGAAGGGCAATATTTTATTCATAGAAAACGTAAAAGGTACGCGGGAAACTTATATATATATAGCATTAAATATGGATAACTACGAAAGTGTGATAACACGCCAATGAAATTGATATGACCAAAGCTCGAGAAAAGCAAACGTTATAGCCACAATAATCTCATCAAACACCACAACTGAATATAAAAAGACATCTACACAAAAGGTTTCAATTGCCTACCACAGTCCCTGTGTTCCTGGCCAAGGTCAAGTTCACGCGCAGCTATATGCAGAACTGCCGTCTGTTTGTGTTGCATCTTCCTTCAGAAGGAAACTGCTTGATAAAAGTTTCTCAGACAAGAATTAGAAACCACTGTCTTTCGGACAAATTTACTTTTCATTAAACAAGTGGCTGGTGTTCGTGGATGATTGTGTGGGATATTACTGCCTTTTACCAAATGTTCCGGAGGATAAGACCTTAGTTAAATAGTGAAGCGTTATGGATGGACTGCAGCAAGATATTTACATGAAATTATAACGTAACAAATAAGCATATCTACGCAAATTACATATTACGAAAGACCTGAAAAGGAGAGTTACAGAGGGAGCTCATAGATCCTTCAAAGAATAATGTAAGTTAGGGGTTAGGTAACGTTTAGGATTATCTTTTAGTGAGAAAAAATCAATATTTTGAACATAG
>NW_028234425.1:13034963-13084953 GCF_977035675.1 Penaeus japonicus | reverse complement strand
GATGTAGACGACAAAAAAATCACCTAGAATTAAATTTAATTGTTTGGCAATTTTCCTGAATAAAAAAAGTCACATAATTATCTTTTTTCGTGGACAGAAAGCTGAGCAATAGCAATACGTGTTTTGAATTTTACTTTGCATGCAAACGTGTTCCAAAGAGAATTATCGTCACTTCAATAAAAGGGAGATTCTTGGATGTACGGGGGGACTCCGCCTCCCCCCCTTCCCCTCTGGGTTTTTCTAAAAGTGGTGTTTTTTACTACGACCTCGCAGAGATTTCGTTAAATGGCTTTCTTGAGTACGATAAAGGGGAGCGGGGCGGGGCTAAAACAAGAGATTTTAATTTGATCTAAAACTTCGCGTTCCATTGTAAAGGTATACCGGGGATCTTTTATGGGGTTTGGAATGCCTTGTCCGGTGGTTTTTTTTTTTTTTTGGGGAGGGGGGCGCCTCCTCCCTCCCTCGCTTCCCGGGGGCCTCTCTCGGGAATTTTTGGAGACGTATCTCCATGCCTGCCCCCTCCACCAAAGAACGCCCGGGCGGGGGAAACGATCTGCTCTTACGAGCAGAACTACCCCCAACGAATTCTAGGGGGGTGCCGGGACTAAAAGGTGCGATCCAGATTGATTTGGTATCGACCTCCTAAATCTTTTTTTTGGGGTTTTCAGCAATTTTTTTAAAATTGTCTTGTTCAATTCTTTAATCTGATTCATCAAGCCCCTTAGTTTTTTTTTCAAATGGGAAAAATTTTCCTTGTCTTAAGCGAGTGCGACTAACACTGATTGCACGGGAAACTTTGTTTTACTGCGGGCTAAGAAGTTTTTGGGTTTGCTTGTAAAACCCTTCCATTTCTTTTTTGGCCTACGGAGCCCTAACATCGTGCTTTTCATGTAGTAATTCTCAGTTTTTTCCTTCTTCGGCTACTGCAATCACAACCCTCTGTGGGGACCTCCACATTAGCCCCCTTGAGTGTCTTTTCCGTGCATTCAGTGGAATGTGATCTCCAGTACTTTCCCCGCAATGAATTTGTTACTGTCCTTTCCATCATCTTAAGAGGGGCCCAAAATTTTTGGCATCTTTACCCCGTTTGGGTTTTTGGGAATAAAAGGTTTTTACTTAACAATCTCATACCGATTTTAACTGTACTAAAATTTTTGGTGAAAAAAAAGTCAAAAACACAACCCGTTTTTGTTCGCACATTCCCATCTTCTTTGACATACAATTTACGTCAAAACGCTCTGGTCTTTCAGGGCATAAAGGAATTTCACTTTCTTCCATTGCCCCTCAAATCCCTGTGAAAGATTACCCCCTTTAAAGGGTATTTGGGCCAAAAATAGTTCTTTTACCTGGGGCTAAAATTGCGTCAGTTTAACAACCCTTTAAATCTGGACTTAAATTGACTTTAACAAGGGGCTGCCACTCGCAATTTTGGGACAAAATCAAAACCCCCTTCCACTGACCACAGGACCCTTTTGTATAAAGGGGTTGACATTCGCAAGATTGATTTTCATTCATGCTCGGGGTTACGCACCCCGCGTTTTTGGGGGGGATATCAATGTTCTCTGGGTCGGTCATTGGGCGGGTTCCCTTATTATCTTTTGGGAGAGAGTTCTGATGTCGCCCTCCTCCTTGGGGAGGGAGAAGGGTCGCGGGGAATCAATCATACTGGAGTGGACCAGGTCGAACATGGGCCAACGCCCGTTGTCCTGAGGGGATACCTTTTCCTTTATTTTGGATAACTAATACAATAGCTGAAGAGAGGATTAAAATAAATAAAACAAGTCTTACAGTTAATCGTCTCACCCCCTTAGTGGAGCTGTTGCGTTTCCAGTACAATAAGGGTTCGGAGTTGTCAGTAGGACCTTCTACCGGAACTGCTAGTGCGAGGGACGGTAAAGTTATGGCCCACCCCCAGCGAATAAGGAGTCACAAGGAGACTCCGTAGGTCAGGAAAGTCCACAGAAATATGGAAAAAAAATTTAGGAGGAGAGAAAAGTTGCGCCAAGACGCCAGGACTACTGGGCCTTCCTACAGGGGTCCAGCCGTACGGCTACTGCGGTAGAAGAGAGCTGCGGGTTGGGGTGGGGGCTGTCTATTACTAGGCTGTGCTACCTTCAAATAGCAAAGCACTGAGGTGAGGGCAAGGCCTAGAAGTGCAAAAAAGTCGAAACAGGTTTACTCGACTAGTATTACGCTACGAAAACACAGAACAATAATGCAAGCAAGACAGAGGCCCCGAAACCAGGGTAGCTTCTGTGTCACAAGATTATGGGTTTATTGCTGTGCGTTTTGAAAAGAAGCAAGGTGTGAGGCATTCAAAAGTCTCAACACGAGTGTGCCGAAAACACTTGGCTTGATGCTTGTGGATTATTGCTATAACCCAGCGGCACAGGCCAGGTTATTAAGCATGTTCATTTTTTTTATCAATTCTTTATAAGGTCATAAAGTTTTGTCTCCTTTAGAAAATGAGTACTTTATTAATTATTTTTTCTCATTGGATAGTAATTTTTGATATTACATTCTCGATTTTTTAATTTGAAATAATTTTTTATTTTTTGTCTTACTGATTATGGTATTTTGGCTGTTGTCCGTGTGTGATATTGACAAACAATCGATGGCATTGGTGACATTGTGGAGGGAAAATTTTTCTCATTGTAGGGAGTGAGGTGTGTGGTTTGTTTGGATGACCTTATTGGGCCAACACACTCCTCTTTTATTTTTCTGTGGGCTGGTCCACAATGAATTTCCTTTTGGTTCTTGTTGTGTGTGTGAGGTCGGTCCATCACTCTGCAAGGAGATGGATTTTTGCTTTTATAAAAGAGGACAATACACCTGAGATCTGTGCGATAATACCAGGCTCCAGATGCAGTCGACGGCTAGTTTGTCAGCTGTTTATTACAGGGATACGAGTGAAGGTACATTTAGTTTGATTGATTTATTGGCATATGGATTTTTACGATTGATATTACCATTTGTATTTCATTTAGTGGTTTCTAGTGATTTAATGCTTTTATTGAATTAACGAGTCTGGAAAAATTGATCTTCTATCGTGGGTTGTCGATTGGCAAAAATCTATAGCTTGGTCTATTGCAAATAGTTCGCAAGAAGATCGATGTATGATTCGGCAATCGAAATCTCAATGTCATTCAGTCGACCATACACCCGTCAAATTCGTCTGTCTTGACGTGGGTTATATAAAATGAAAAAAGTAAAGTGTTTAATGGGATCTCTTGAACTTGGCGTACTCACCTCGACACGTGATTGGTGATGGAAGCTTATCGGGTTAGAAAAATTGGGGGTTCCACGGTGCTATTGATTGAACAGGGTTATCGATGGTAGAGAGATCTTACGCTTTAACTGAGAGGTATGGAGTTATTGCAGCGGGCTTCCGCGCGATTGGGGCCTACCTGCCGGCGCAAAACATCCTGTTGGGATGATGGGGTGCTGGGCTACTTGGCGGCATAGGTCGGCCCCAGATGGCGCGTTAAGACGGCGGGGAGTACTCCCGACTCTACATCGGCGCTCGAGTGCGAGTGACTTAAGGGCTCAAGACCAGACGCGTAAACACGCATTCTGCAATACATTCAAACCTTATCAGAGTGAGGCTCGTTGCCGAGCCATACACGATTGACCCATAATTTACTTCGATTAATAGGGATTTATAAATAACATACAGTAAAGACTTTCTATCAGTTCCCCATTTGTGTCCAGAAAAATGCAATGCCTTTAATTAAATTGAGTGCTTTTTGACATTTATTCTTTATGTGACCAATGTGGTCTTTCCCAATTCAATCTATTACTATCAAAGAGTAGTCCAAGAAATCTAGCTGAATTTTGAATAGGTATTGGATGGTTGTCTAGAGTTAGCCTGATGTGGGCTTTCTCTATGTGTAAAAACACGCCACTATTCTTTTTAATGGAAAACTTAAAACCCCACTGGAGGCCCAGTTTATGAATCCTATCCAGTGCCAATTGGTACTGATTTGCCGAGAACTCTGCATTATTGCTGGACGTTGCCATAATGCATCAATCATTCGGCGTACAGTGAGTATTTAAGATTTCGAGGAGGAGATGGTAAAATGTCATTTATTACACATAAATAATAATGTGGGAGACAAGACACTTCCTTGTGGGACCCCCGTTTGCCTGGACAAAAATGTCGAGAAAGTGAAATACGATTGTCAGAAAAAATTTGACGAACAAAGTTCTGTCAGAAATGAAATTTTGGATGAAACAAGGCAAGTTTTCACGGTAATCCGAAAGCTTTTAAAGTTTTCTGAGTAGGCCATGTCCGCCAAGTCATGTCGTAGGCTTTTTTATGTCTAAAAAATACGATCTATCAAAAAATTCTTTCTGGCAAATGGCTCATGAATATGACTTTCCAGTTTTACTACCTGATCGAGAGTTTGACATCCCTTTCGGAACCGCACTGCTCGTTAACTTGTAAATTCCTAGAATTTAGGAAATGCAATAGCCTACTATAAACAATTCTTTCCTGACCTTGCATAAGCAACTTGTCAACGCAATTGGGCGGTAAGAAATGGCAGATCTGGGTTTACCCCCTCCTTTCAACATGGGAATGATGTGGGCGGAATCAAAGTGCCATGAATTTGGAAAAGTCTGGCTTTTCAAATTCATTGTACACTTCTAGCAACTTAATCATGTATCATGATAAGATGCTTTATCATCTCATATCGAATCTCATCGGGGCTGGGGATGTTCCTTAACAGGCTTCTAGGGCTCGGACAAGCTCAATTTTTTTTTTTCAAAAATTTGTTAGATCTTTATTGTAATCAAAATATCTCCTGTGGCAAAGTGAATTGGTTGCAGCTCGGCTGCTTCCTTGGTGTCAGGAATGCAGGGTTTGTAATTTTCCGAGCTGCTTGTATAGAGAACTGCCTGGCGATTGTGTTAGCAATGTCTCTAGGTTCATCATAATTATTTCCTCATGTAAAGATGTTTCTGATTTTTATTGATTGTTGTTTTTTTATACAACCACATTTGTTTTTTTTTTTTTTTTTTTTTTTTTTTTTTTTTTTTTTTCTTTTTTTTTTTTTTTTTTTTTTTTTTTTTTTTTCTATTAATTCTATTTGGGGGGGACTGATTGTTGGACCCCCCCAAAACCTCTGAAATTTTAGTATTGCAATTTATCGTAGAGACAAAGCTTCGCCAGGAGTCTCATTTTGGCTTGTCTGATTGTTCTACGAGCCTAGCTCTCGCTTGTTTGTATTTGCGAAAGTTCTCATTTGTGATATTATTATGGAAAAGCCTGTAGGCCTATTTCGTTCACAATAGCGCCCTGCGGCAATCTGGTGTCCACATGGAACTCTATGCTTAACGCTATCTGTCGAAGTCTTAGGTATGGGTTGCCATTGCTGCATTTATAATACAATTTTGAACACTGTTTACTTTATCATCAATGGTTTTCTCCAACAACTTCGAGCTTGACGTCCTTGTGAAGGCGACAATCTGCTCTTTTTTACGTTAAATTTGGGTGCTGAAAGGCGTCCTCGTGTGTCGCATGAATATTGAATACAAATAGGAAGGTGATCGCTTCCCAAGAGTGTCAATGGTGTGCCACAGGCACTTGGCTGCTAGTGTTGAGGAAACCAGTGATAGGTCTATAAAAGCTCAAATTACCGGTATTATCGTCTATTCGCGTTGGACTACCATCATTTAGAAGAACCAGATCAGAGTCGTTGATCAACTTAACTACTTGCTCACCTCTACCATTCACCCGCAGGGAACCCCATGATGTATGACGAGCATTAAAATCACCTAGAATTAATTTATTGTTTGGCAGACTGTCCTGAATAGCAAAAAGCTCATCATAGATTAATCTTTTATCAGGTGGACAGTAAGCTGAGCATATAGTCAGATACGTGTTATTGAATTTTACTTTGCATGCGACGTGTTCCAAAGTAGAATTAATCGTCACTTCAATGAAAGGGAGATTCTGGTGGATGTACATGGCGACTCCGCCTCATCACCTTCCCTCTCGGTCTTTTCTACAAAGATGGTAGTTTTTTAGCGATACGACCTCGTCAGAGACTTGGTCGTTTAAATGGCTTTCTTGTAGTACGATAATATCGGGAGCATAGGACGAGGCTAATAATCTAAGAGAGTTAATTTTGATCTAAGACTTCGACAGTTCCATTGTATAATGGTATACGCGTGGATTACGTTTTATGGGGTTTGGAAGTGCCTTGTCCGGTGGTTTTTTTCTTTTTTTGGGAGGGAGGCGCCTCCTCCTCTCCCTCGCTTCCGAGGGCCTCTCTCGGGAATTTTTGGAGACAGTAGTCTCCATGGCCTGCTCCCCTCCACCAGAGAGACGCCCGGGGGAGGACGATCTGCTCTTACGAGCAGAACTACACCAGACGAAGTTCTAGTGGGGGTCGCCTGGACTAGAAGGTGCGATCGATTGTGATTTGGTATCGACCTCTTAAGATGCTGTTTTTGCTGGGTTGATTCAGCAATTTCTTTAATTGTCTTGTTCAATTCTTTAATATCTGATTCATCAAGTCCTTTACTGTTTCTTTCAAATCGGAAATTTCCTTGTCTTTAACTGCGAGCTGCTGACTAACACTGATTGCACTGGAAACATTGTTAGTTACTGCTGAGGCGTAAGAAGTATTGGGTTTGCTTGTCAAACCTTCCACTTTCTTTTTTGCCTCACGGTAGCTAACATCGTGCTCTCTCATGTATGCTAATGTCTCAGTCTCCTTCTTCAGGCTACTGCAATCAGCAGAGCCTGACTGATGGGGACCTCCACAGTTAGCACACTTGAGTGTCTTTTCCGTGCATTCAGTGGTATCGTGATCTCCAGTACATTTACCGCAAGTGAATTTGTTACTGTCCTTATCCATGCATCTTAATGAGGTGTGTCCAAATTTTTTGGCATCTATAACACCGCATTGGTTTATGAATAGCAGGTCTTACATGAACAACCTCATATCGGATTGTAACTGTACTAGGAATTTTTGGTGAAGAAAAAGTCAAGAAACACAATCCGGTCTTTGTTCGCACATTCCCATCTTTCTTTGACATACAATTTACGTCAACTACGCTCT
The DNA here is from genome assembly GCF_977035675.1 of Penaeus japonicus. Classification (NCBI taxonomy): domain Eukaryota; kingdom Metazoa; phylum Arthropoda; class Malacostraca; order Decapoda; family Penaeidae; genus Penaeus; species Penaeus japonicus. The sequence continues at coordinate 13,077,883 of NW_028234425.1, read as the reverse complement.
GGTCTTTCATGGCATCAAGAATTTCACTTTCTTCCATTGTCCTCAAATCCCTGTGAAAGATTACTCCCTTACAGGTATTTGGCCAACAGGAATAGTTACTTTTACGCTGAGGTCATGAATTTGCGTCAGTTTAAGCAAATCCTTAATCTGAGACTTAAATTGTACTTTAACAAGGAGGCTGCCATCTCGCAATTTTCGTACAAAATCAAACCCGCCTTCCACTTGACCATCAAGGACCTTCTTAATGATAAAGGGGTTGACATTCTGCAAGGATTGATTTTCATTCATGCATCGGATGTTCACGCACCTTGCGTTCTGGGGAGGGATATCAATGTGTCGTCTGGGTCGGTCATTGGTCGGGGTTCCATTATTAGTCTTAGTGGTCTTAGAATAGTTCTGAGTCGCCCCTCCTCCTTGGGGAGGAGGAAGGGTAGCCGGGGAATTAATAATACTGGGTGTCGGACCAGGTCCGAACCCTGGGCCAAAGCCCGTTGTCCTGAGGGGACTACCTTTTCCCTTAACTTTTGGATCAACCTAATCCCAATAGCTAAGAGAGGATAAAATAAAACAAGTTTTAGTCTTTTAGTTAATCGTCCTCACCCCCCCCTTAGTGGAAGCCTGGTTGCGTTCTCCAGTACCAACTAAGGGATCGGAGTTGTATGTAAGGCACCTTCCTACCGCCGAACCTGCCTAGTGCGAGGGACGGTAAGTTAATGCCCACCCCCCAAGCGAATACAGGAGCTCACAAGGAGACTCCTGTAGGCTCAGGAAAGTCACACAGAAATATGGAAAAAATTTAGGAGGAGAGAAAAGTTGCGCCCAAAGGACGCCCCAGACTACTGGGCCTCCCTACCCAGGGGTCACAGCCCGTAAGGGCTACCCTGAGGTAGAAGAGAGCTGCGGGTCTGGGGTGGGGGCTGTCTACTCTACTGTAGGCTCGTGCTACCTTCAAATAGCAAAGCACTGAAGGTGCAGGCAAGGCACTAGAAGTGCAAAAAAGTCTGAAACCAGCGTTTACTCGACTAGTTTACGCTACGAAAACACAGAAACAATAATGCCAAGCAAGACAAGAGGCCCCGAAACCAGGGTAGCTCCTGTGTCACAAGACTTATGGTTTATTGCTGCTGCGTTTTTTATAAAGAAGCAAGGTGTGAGGCATTCAAAGTCTCATACACGAGTGTGCCGAAACTTGCTTGCTTGCTTGTTGGATTTATTGGCTATCAACCAGCGGCACAAGCCAAGGTTATTAAGCCAATGATTCCATTTTATTTTATCAATCTATATAAGGTCATAAAGTTTTGTCTCCTTTAAAAAAGTGATTACTTTATTTATTATTTTTTCATTGTCTGATATTAGATTTTTTATATTTAAATCAATATTTTTTATTTGAAAATAATTTATTAAATTTTGCCTTTTATTGTGGTATTTTTGGCAAAATATCATGATATGTGCCACTGTTAGGTGTGTATTGCAGTGGTCACACTGTGGAGGGAAATTTTTTTCAATGTAGGGAGTGAGGTGAGTTAGTCTTGTGGCATTGACCCTCAGTCGGGCCAACACCACCTCCTCCCTTCTGTTTCTTCTGTAGGCTGTGTCCCACAGTTCAATTTTTTCTTTGTTCTTGTTATGTAATGTGAGGTCGGTCCACTCACTCTGCCACAGGAGATGGATTTTTGCTTTTATAAAAGAGACAAAACACCTGAGATCTGTGTGGATAATACCAGGCTCCAGATCGCCAGTCGACCCGGCTAGTTTGTCAGCCTGTTCATTACCATGGATACCCGAATGTCCAGGTACCCATATCAGTTTGATTGATTTATTGGCACTATGCATTTTACGAATGATATTACCCTGTATTTCATTGTAGGTGGTTTCTAGTGATTTAATGGCTTTAATTGAACTTAACGAGTCTGAAAAAATGACTATTCTATCGTGGGTCGTCGATAGGGCAAAATCTAAAGCTTTATCTATTGCAAAAAGTTCGGCAAGAAAGATCGATGTATGATTCGGCAATCGAAATCTCAACTGACATTCAGTCGACCATACACCCGCACCCACACACTCGTCTGTCTTGGACCCGTCGGTATAAAGATGAAAAAAAGAAAGATGTTTAATTAGGATCTCTCTGAACCTCTGGCGTACCTCCACCTCCGACACCGTGGCTTTGGCTGTTGGTAGCCAGTCTAAAACGGTGGTGAAATTGGGGTTCTCCCACGGTGCTATATTTGACTGAACCAGGGTATCGATGGTGAGAGATCTATACCGACTTTATCTATGAGGTCATGGAGTCTATTGCCCAGCGGCTTCCCGCCGCGTTGTTGGGGCCCTACCTGCCGGCGCAAAAACATCCCTATTTGGATGCTGGGGCTGCCTGGCTACCTTGGCGGCATAAGTCAGCTCAAGCTGGCCGCGTCTAAGACGGAGGGGAGGTACTCCCGACTCTACCTCTAGGCGCTCAATGCGAGTGCACTTAAGGGCTCCAAGACAGACGCGTAAACACGCATTCTGCACGACATTCAAACCTTTCAGAGTTGAGCTCGTTGCCGAGCCATACACGATTGACCCATAATCTACTTTAGACCTAATCAGGGATTTATATAACATCAGTAAAGACTTTCTATCAGCTCCCCATTTGTGTCCAGAAATGCACTTTAATAAATTGAGTGCTTTTTGACATTTATTCTTTAACTGACCAATGTGGTCTTTCCAATTCAATCTACTATCAAAGAGTAGACCAAGAAATCTAGCTGAATTTTGAATAGGTATTGGATGGTTGTCTAGAGTTAGCCTGATGTTGGGCTTTCTCCTATGTGTAAAAACCACGCCAATACTCTTTTTAATGGAAAACTTAAAACCCCACTGGAGGCCCCAGTTATGAATCATATCCAGTGCCAATTGGATCCGATTTGCCGAGAACTCTGCATTATTGCTGGAGTGCCATAATGCACAATCATCGGCGTACAGTGAGTATTTAAGATTTCGAGGAGGAGATGGTAAAATGTCATTTATCATACATAAAAATAAGGTAGGAGACAAGACACTTCCTTGTGGGACCCCGTTTGCCTGGACAAAAATGTCCGAGAAAGTGACGTTGTCGGAAAATAATTTGACAGAAAAAGTTCTGTCAGAAATGAAATTTTGGATAAAACAAGGCAAGTTTCCACGTAATCCGAAAGCATAAAGTTTTCTGAGTAGGCCATGTCGCCATGTCATGTCGTAGGCTTTTTCTATATCTAAAAATACTGAAATCAAAAAATGCTTTTTGGCAAATGCCTCATGAATATGACTTTCCAGTTTGACTAGCTGATCGAGAGTTTGACGTCCCTTTCGGAAGCCGCACTGCTCGTCAACTAGTAAATTCCTGGTATTTAAAAAATGCAATAGCCTACTATTAACAATTCTTTCCATGACCTTGCATAAGCAGCTTGTCAACGCAATTGGGCGGTAAGAAATTGCGGATCTGGGATTATCTTCTTTCATTATGGGAATGATTATGGCGAAGAGACATCTATTTGGAAAAGTCTGGCTTTTCCAAATATCATTGTACACTTCTAGCAACTTAATCATGTCATCATGATTAAGATGCTTTATCATCTCATATCGAATCTCATCGGGGCCTGGGGATGTTCCTCTACAGGCTTCTAGGGCTCGGACAAGCTCATTCATTGTTAGATCTTTATTGTAATCAAAGTTATCTCCTGTGACAAAGTGAATTGGTTGCAGCTCGGCTGCTTCCTTGGTTGTCAGGAATGCAGGATTGTAGTTTTCCGAGCTGCTTGTATAAGAGAACTGCCTGGCGATTATGTTAGCTATGTCTCTAGGTGAATCGTAATTATTTCCCTCATGAATGATGTTTCTGATCTTTATTGATGATTTTTTTCTATTGATTTTATTAACTGTGGACCAAACCTCTGAGATCTTAGTGTTGCTATTGATCGTAGAGACAAAGCTTCGCCAGGAGTCTCTTTTGGCTTGTCTGATTGTTCTTCGAGCCCTAGCTCTCGCTTGTTTGTATTTGCGAAAGTTCTCATTTGTGATATTATTATGGAAAAGCCTGTAGGCCCTATTTCGTTCACATAGCGCCCTGCGGCAATCTGGTGTCCACCATGGAACTCTATGCTTAACGCTATCTGTCGAAGTCTTAGGTATGGTTGCCATTGCTGCATTTATAATACAATTTTGAACATTGTTTACTTTATCATCAATGGTTTCTCCAACAACTTCGAGCTTGACGCTCCTTGTGAAGGCGACCCAATCTGCTCTTTTTACGTTAAATTTGGGTGCTGAAGGCGTCCTCGTGGTGTCGCATGAATATTGAATACAAATAGGAAGGTGATCGCTTCCCAACGAGTCGTCAATGGTGTGCCACAGGCACTTGGCTGCTAGTGTTGAAGAGACCAGTGATAGGTCAATGAAGCTCAAATTACCGGTATTATCGTCTATTCGCGTTGGACTACCATCATTTAGAAGAACCAGATCAGAGTCGTTGATCAACTTAACTACTTGCTCACCTCTACCATTCACCCGCAGGGGACCCCATGATGTATGACGAGCATTAAAATCACCTAAAATTAATTTATTATTTGGCAGACTGTCCTGAATAGCAAAAAGCTCATCATAAATTAACATTTTATCAGGTGGACAGTAAGCTGAGCATATAGTCAGATACGTGTTATTGAATTTTACTTTGCATGCGACGTGTTCCAAAGTAGAATTAATCGTCACTTCAATGAAAGGGAGATTCTGGTGGATGTACATGGCGACTCCGCCTCCACCCCTTCCCTCTCGTGCTTTTCTACAAAGATGGTAGTTTCTTAGCGATACGACCTCGTCAGAGACTTGGTCGTTTAAATGGCTTTCTTGTAGTACGATAATATCGGGAGCATAGGACGAGGCTAATAATCTAAGAGAGTTTAATTTTGATCTAAGACTTCGACAGTTCCATTGTATAATGGTATACGCGTGGATTACTTTTATGGGGTTTGGAAGTGCCTTGTCCGGCGGTTTTTATTTTCTTTTTTTGGGAGGGAGGCGCCTCCTCCTCTCCCTCGCTTCCCGAGGGCCTCTCTCGGGAATTTTTGGAGACAGTAGCCTCCATGGCCTGCTCCCCTCCACTAGAGAGACGCCCGGCAGAAGATGATCTGCTCTTACGAGCAGAACTACCACCAGACGAAGTTCTAGTAGGGGTCGCCTGGACTAAGAGGTGTGATCCAGATTGTGATTTGGTATCATCCTCCTTATGATGCTTTTTTTGCTGGGTTGATTCAGCAATTTCCTTTATTGTTTTCGTCAATTCTTTAACTTGATTCATTAAATTTTTAACTGTTTCCTTTAATTCCGAAATTTCCTGGTCCTTAGCTGCGAGCTGCTGACTAATACTGCTTGCATTGGAAACGTTGTTAGTTACAGCTGAGGCGTAAGAAGTATTGGGTTTGCTTGTCAAACCTTCCACTTTCTTCTTGGCCTCACGGTAACTAACATCGTGTTCTCTCATGTATGCCAATGTCTCAGTCTCCGTCTTCAGGCTGCTGCATTCAGCAGAGCCTGATTGATGGGGACCTCCACAGTTAGCACACTTGAGGGTCTTTTCCTTGCATGTAGTAGTATCATGAGCTCCAGCACATTTACCGCAAACAAATTTATCTGTATCTTTATCATTGCATCGTAATGAGGTGTGTCCAAATTTTTGGCATCTATTACAATGCATTGGTTTTTGGATATAGGGTCGAACTTGAACGATCTCATACCCAACTTTAACAGTACTTGGAATTTTGTTTGAAGAAAAAGTCAAGAAACACAATCCGGTTTTTACTCGCACATCTCCATCTTTCTTAGCCAAACAATTTACGTCTACTACGCTCTGGTCTTTCATGGCCTCAAGAATTTCACTTTCTTCCATTGTCCTCAAATCCCTGTGAAAGATTACTCCCTTACAGGTATTTGGGCCAACAGGAATAGTTACTTTAACTTGTAGGTCATGAATCTGCGTCAGTTTAAGTAAATTCTTAACCTGAGATTTAAATTGTAATTTAACAAGGAGGCTTCCATCTCTCAATTTTCGGACAAAATCAAACCCGCCTTCCACTTGACCATCAAGGACCTTCTTGATGATAAAGGGGTTGACATTCTGCAAGGATTGATTTTCTTTCACGCATCGAATGTTCAAGCACCTTGCATTCTCTGGAGGGATATCAATATGTCTTCTGGGTCGGTCATTGGTCGGGGTTCCATTTTTAGTCAAATTTGTCTTAGAATGGGTCTGAGTCGCCCCTCCTCCTTGGGGAGGAGGAAGGGTAGCCGGGGGATCAATCATGCTAGGGTGTCGGACCAGGTCCGATCCCTGGGCCAAAGCCCGTTGTCCTGAAAGGACTACCTTTCCCTTAACTATTGTATATCAACCTAATCCCAATAGCTAAGAGAGGATAATAAAAAAACAAGTCTTTCAGTTAAACGTCCTCGCCCCCCCTTAGTGGAAGCCTGGCTGCTTTCTCCAGTACCAACTAAGGGATCGGAGTTTGTGTGTAAGGCACCTTCCTACCGCCGAACCTGCCTATTGCGAGGGACGGTAAGTCAATGCCCACCCCCCAAGCGAATACAGGAGCTCACAAGGAGACTCCCGTAGGCTCAGGAAAGTCACACCAGAAAAATGGAAGAAATTTAGGTGGAGAGAAAAGTTGCGCCCAAAGGACGCCCCAGACTACTGGGCCTCCCTACCCAGGGGTCAGCCCGTAAGGGCTACCCTGTGGTAGAAGAGAGCTGCGGGTCTGGGGTGGGGGCTGACTACTCTACTGTACTCTCGTGTCACCTATAAAAATACAGAGCACTGAGGGTGCAGCCAAAGCACAAAGTGCAAAAAAGTCTGAAAAATCAGTGTTTACTCTACTTTGTTTACTTTACTCAACTCAGAAACAACAATGTCGAGCGTGACAAGAGGCCCTGATAAACAGGGTAGCTCCAGCGGCACAAGACTTATAGTTTGTTGCTGCTAAGTTTTCACCGAGGTGTTGACAGGGCAAAGTTTCATTCACGAGTGTGGTGGGGTGCCGAAACATGCTTGCTTGCTTGTTGGATTTATTGGCTATCAACCAGCGGCACAGGCCAAGGTTATTAAGCCAATGATTCCATTTTATTTTATCAATCTATATAAGGTCATAAAGTTTTGTCTCCCTTAGAAAAGTGATTACTTTACTTATTATTTTTTCGTTGTCTGATAGCACGTTTGAGATGGTAAAATTTATGCTTTTTATATATAAATAATTTTTTAAATTCTGTCTTTGTTGATTATAATTTGGGCATGTTATGATTATATGATTTATTGACATGGTTCTATTGCAGGTGGTACATATTGGAGGGAAATTTTTCTCCATATAGGGAGTGAGGTGTGTTAATCTTGTAGCATTGACCCTTATTCGGGCCAACACCACCTCCTCCCTTCTGTTTTTTCTGTAAGATGTGTCCCACTGTTCTATTGTGAGATTGTTTTTGTTGTAGATTGTGAGGTCGGTCCACTCACTCTGCCACAGGAGATGGATTTTTGCTTTTATAAAAGAGACAAAACACCTGAGATCTGTGCGGATAATACCAGGCTCCAGATCGCCAGTCGACCCGGCTAGTTTGTCAGCCTGTTCATTACCATGGATACCCGAGTGTCCAGGTACCCATATCAGTTTGATTGATTTATTGGCACTATGCATTTTACGAATGATATTACCCTGTATTTCATTATAGGTGGTTTCTAGTGATTTAATGGCTTTAATTGAACTTAACGAGTCTGAAAAAATGACTATTCTATCGTGGGTCGTCGATAGGGCAAAATCTAAAGCTTTATCTATTGCAAAAAGTTCGGCAAGAAAGATCGATGTATGATTCGGCAATCGAAATCTCAACTGACATTCAGTCGACCATACACCCGCTCCCACACACTCGTCTGTCTTGGACCCGTCGGTATATAAATGAAAAAAGGAAAGATGTTTAATTAGGATCTCTCTGAACCTCTGGCGTACCTCCACCTCCGACACCGTGGCTTTGGCTGATGGTAGCCAGTCTACAACAGTAGAAAAATTGGGTGTTTCCCACGGTGCTATATTTGACTGAACCAGGGTATCGATGGTAGAGAGATCTATACCGACTTTTTCTGTGAGGTCATGGAGTCTATTGCCCAGCGGCTTCCCGCCGCGATACTGGGGCCCTACCTGCCGGCGCAAAACATCCCTGTTTGGATGTTGGGGCTGCCTGGCTACCTTTGCGGCATAGGTCAGCGCAAGCTGGCCGCGTCTAAGACGGAGGGGAGGTACTCCCGACTCTACCTCTAGGCGCTCGGTGCGAGTGCACTTAAGGGCTCCAAGACAGACGCGTAAACACGCATTCTGCACAACATTCAAACCTTTCAGAGTTGAGCTCGTTGCCGAGCCATACACGATTGACCCATAATCTACTTTAGATCTAATCAGGGATTTATATAACATCAGTAAGGACTTTCTATCAGCTCCCCATTTGTGTCCAGAAATGCACTTTAATAAATTGAGTGCTTTTTGACATTTATTCTTTAATTGACCAATGTGGTCTTTCCAATTCAATCTACTATCAAAGAGTAGTCCAAGAAATCTAGCTGAATTTTGAATAGGTATTGGATGGTTGTCTAGAGTTAGCCTGATGTTGGGCTTTCTCCTATGTGTAAAAACCACGCCAATACTCTTTTAATGAAAACTTAAAACCCCACTGGAGGCCCCAGTTATGAATCATATCCAGTGCCAATTGGATCTGATTTGCCGAGAACTCTGCATTATTGCTGGAGTGCCGTAATGCACAATCATCGGCGTACAGTGAGTATTTAAGATTCCGAGGAGGAGATGGTAAAATGTCATTTATTACACATAAAAATAATGTGGGAGACAAGACACTTCCTTGTGGGACCCCGTTTGCCTGGACAAAAATGTCCGAGAAAGTGACATTGTCAGAAAACAATTTGACAGAAAAAGTTCTGTCAGAAATGAAATTTTGGATGAAACAAGGCAAGTTTCCACGTAATCCGAAAGCATAAAGTTTTCTGAGTAGGCCATGTCGCCAAGTCATGTCGTAGGCTTTTTCTATGTCTAAAAATACTGATATCAAAAAATGCTTTTTGGCAAATGCCTCATGAATGTGACTTTCCAGTTTTACTAGCTGATCGAGAGTTTGGCGTCCCTTTCGGAAGCCGCACTGCTCGTCAACTAGTAAATTTCTGGTATTTAAAAAATGCAATAGCCTACTATTAACAATTCTTTCCATGACCTTGCATAAGCAACTTGTCAACGCAATTGGGCGGTAAGAGATGGCGGATCTGGGATTTCCCCCTCCTTTCAATATGGGAATGATGTGGGCGAAGTGCCATGAATTTGGAAAAGTCTGGCTTTTCCAAATATCATTGTACACTTCTAGCAACTTAATCATGTCATCATGATTAAGATGCTTTATCATCTCATATCGAATCTCATCGGGGCCTGGGGATGTTCCTCTACAGGCTTCTAGGGCTCGGACAAGCTCATTTATTGTAAGGTCTTTATTGTCACCAAATTATCTCCTGTGGCAAAGTGAATTGGTTGCAGCTCGGCTGCTTCCTTGGTGGTCAGGAATGCAGGGTTGTAGTTTTCCGAGCTGCTTGTATAAGAGAACTGCCTGGCGATTGTGTTAGCAATGTCTCTAGGTTCATCATAATTATTTCCCTCATGTAAAATGTTTCTGATTTTTATTGATTGTTTTTTTCTATTAATTCTATTGACTGTGGACCAAACCTCTGAAATTTTAGTATTGCTGTTTATCGTAGAGACAAAGCTTCGCCAGGAGTCTCTTTTGGCTTGTCTGATTGTTCTACGAGCCCTAGCTCTCGCTTGTTTGTATTTGCGAAAGTTCTCATTTGTGATATTATTATGGAAAAGCCTGTAGGCCCTATTTCGTTCACATAGCGCCCTGCGGCAATCTGGTGTCCACCATGGAACTCTATGCTTAACGCTATCTGTCGAAGTCTTAGGTATGGTTGCCATTGCTGCATTTATAATACAATTTTGAACACTGTTTACTTTATCATCAATGGTTTCTCCAACAACTTCGAGCTTGACGCTCCTTGTGAAGGCGACCCAATCTGCTCTTTTTACGTTAAATTTGGGTGCTGAAGGCGTCCTCGTGGTGTCGCATGAATATTGAATACAAATAGGAAGGTGATCGCTTCCCAACGAGTCGTCAATGGTGTGCCACAGGCACTTGGCTGCTAGTGTTGAGGAAACCAGTGATAGGTCTATAAAGCTCAAATTACCGGTATTATCGTCTATTCGCGTTGGACTACCATCATTTAGAAGAACCAGATCAGAGTCGTTGATCAACTTAACTACTTGCTCACCTCTACCATTCACCCGTGGGGAACCCCATGATGTATGACGAGCATTGAAATCTCCTAGAATTAATTTATTGTTTGGCAGACTGTCCTGAATAGCAAAAAGCTCATCATAGATTAACCTTTTATCAGGTGGACAGTAAGCTGAGCATATAGTCAGATACGTGTTATTGAATTTTACTTTGCATGCGACGTGTTCCAAAGTAGAATTAATCGTCACTTCAATGAAAGGGAGATTCTGGTGGATGTACATGGCGACTCCGCCTCCACCCCTTCCCTCTCGGTCTTTTCTACAAAGATGGTAGTTTCTTAGCGATACGACCTCGTCAGAGACTTGGTCGTTTAAATGGCTTTCTTGTAGTACGATAATATCGGGAGCATAGGACGAGGCTAATAATCTAAGAGAGTTTACTTTTGATCTAAGACTTCGACAGTTCCATTGTATGATGGTATACGCGTGGATTACGTTTTATGGGGTTTGGAAGTGCCTTGTCCGGTGGTTTTTATTTTCTTTTTTTGGGAGGGAGGCGCCTCCTCCTCTCCCTCGCTTCCCGAGGGCCTCTCTCGGGAATTTTTGGAGACAGTAGTCTCCATGGCCTGCTCCCCTCCACCAGAGAGACGCCCGGCGGAGGACGATCTGCTCTTACGAGCAGAACTACCACCAGCGGAAGTTCTAGTGGGGGTCGCCTGGACGAGAAGGTGCGATCCGGATTGTGATTTGGTATCGACCTCCTTAAGATGCTGTTTTTGCTGGGTTGATTCAGCAATTTCTTTAATTGTCTTATTCAATTCTTTGATCTGATTCATTAAGTCCCTTACCGTTTCCTTTAATTCTGCAATTTCCTGATCTTTAACTGCGAGCTGCTGATTAACACTGCTTGCACTGGAAACAGTGTTAGTTACTGCTGAGGCGTAAGAAGTATTGGGTTTGCTTGTCAAACCTTCCACTTTCTTCTTGGCCTCACGGTAGCTAACATCGTGTTCTCTCATGTATGCTAATGTCTCAGTCTCCTTCTTCAGGCTACTGCAATCAGCAGAGCCTGACTGATGGGGACCTCCACAGTTAGCACACTTGAGTGTCTTTTCCGTGCATTCAGTGGTATCGTGATCTCCAGTACATTTACCGCAAGTGAATTTGTTAGTATCCTTATCATTGCATCTTAATGAGGTGTGTCCAAATTTTGGCATCTATTACACCGCATTGGCTTTTGAATGTAAGGTCGTACTTGAACAATCTCATATCCGATTTTGACAGTACTTGGAATTTTATTTGAAGCAAAGGTCAAGAAACACAATCCGGTCTTTGTTCGCGCATTCCCATCTTTCTTGGTCATGCAATTTACGTCCACAACGTTTTGGTCATTCATGGCATCAAGAATTTCGCTTTCTTCCATTGTCCTCAAATCCCTGTGAAAGATTACTCCCTTACAGGTATTTGGGCCAACAGGAATAGTTACTTTTACTGTAATGTCATGAATCTGCGTCAGCTTAAGTAAATCGTTAACCTGAGACTTAAATTGCACTTTCACAAGGAGGCTACCATCTCGCAACTTTCGGACAAAATCAAAACTGCCTCCCACTTGACCATCAAGGACCTTCTTAATGATAAAGGGGTTGACATTCTGCAAGGATTGATTTTCTTTCATGCAACGGATGTTCACGCACCTTGCGTTCTGGGGAGGGATATTAATGTGTCGTCTGGGTCGGTCATTGGTCGGGGTTCCATTACTGGTCAAAGTGGTCTTAGAAAGGGTCTGAGTCGCCCCTCCTCCTTGGGGAGGAGGAAGGGTAGCCGGGGAATCAATCATACTGGGTGTCGGACCAGGTCCGAACCCTGGGCCAAAGCCCGTTGTCCTGAGGGGACTACCTTTTCCCTTAACTTTTGGATCAACCTAATCCCAATAGCTAAGAGAGGATAAAATAAAACACGTCTTTCTGTTAATCGTCCTCACCCCCCCTTAGTGGAAGCCTGGTTGCGTTCTCCAGTACCAACTAAGGGATCGGAGTTGTGTGTAAGACACCTTCCAACCGCCGAACCTGCCTAGTGCGAGGGACGGTAAGTTGGTGCCCACCCCCCAAGCGAATACAGGAGCTCACAAGGAGACTCCCGTAGGCTCAGGAAAGTCACACAGAAATATGGAAAAAATTTAGGAGGAGAGAAAAGTTGCGCCCAAAGGACGCCCCAGACTACTGGGCCTCCCTACCCAGGGGTCACAGCCCGTAAGGGCTACCCTGAGGTAGAAGAGTGCTGCGGGTCTGGGGTGGGGGCCAACTACTTTTACTGTAGTCTCGTGCTACCTTCGAAACAAAGCACTGAAGGTGCAGGCAAGGCACAAAAAGTGCAAAAAGTCTGAATACAGCGTTTTACTCGACTGTTTTACTTTACGGAAACACAGAAACAGCTAATGCCGAGCAAGACCAGAGGCCCCGGAACCCAGGGTGTCTCCGATGTCACAAGACTTATATTTTAGTTGTTGCTGTGTTTTAAGGGAACAAGGTTTGAGGCATATAAAGTCTCATACACGAGTGCCGAAACACTTGCTTGCTTGCTTGTTGGATTTATTGGCTATCAACCAGCGGCACAGGCCAAGGTTATTAAGCCAATGATTCCATTTTATTTTATCAATCTATATAAGGTCATAAAGTTTTGTCTCCCTTAGAAAAGTGATTACTTTACTTATTATTTTTTCGTTGTCTGATAGCACGTTTGAGATGGTAAAATTTATGCTTTTTATATATAAATAATTTTTTAAATTCTGTCTTTGTTGATTATAATTTGGGCATGTTATGATTATATGATTTATTGACATGGTTCTATTGCAGGTGGTACATATTGGAGGGAAATTTTTCTCCATATAGGGAGTGAGGTGTGTTAATCTTGTAGCATTGACCCTTATTCGGGCCAACACCACCTCCTCCCTTCTGTTTTTTCTGTAAGATGTGTCCCACTGTTCTATTGTGAGATTGTTTTTGTTGTAGATTGTGAGGTCGGTCCACTCACTCTGCCACAGGAGATGGATTTTTGCTTTTATAAAAGAGACAAAACACCTGAGATCTGTGCGGATAATACCAGGCTCCAGATCGCCAGTCGACCCGGCTAGTTTGTCAGCCTGTTCATTACCATGGATACCCGAGTGTCCAGGTACCCATATCAGTTTGATTGATTTATTGGCACTATGCATTTTACGAATGATATTACCCTGTATTTCATTATAGGTGGTTTCTAGTGATTTAATGGCTTTAATTGAACTTAACGAGTCTGAAAAAATGACTATTCTATCGTGGGTCGTCGATAGGGCAAAATCTAAAGCTTTATCTATTGCAAAAAGTTCGGCAAGAAAGATCGATGTATGATTCGGCAATCGAAATCTCAACTGACATTCAGTCGACCATACACCCGCTCCCACACACTCGTCTGTCTTGGACCCGTCGGTATATAAATGAAAAAAGGAAAGATGTTTAATTAGGATCTCTCTGAACCTCTGGCGTACCTCCACCTCCGACACCGTGGCTTTGGCTGATGGTAGCCAGTCTACAACAGTAGAAAAATTGGGTGTTTCCCACGGTGCTATATTTGACTGAACCAGGTATCGATGGTAGAGAGATCTATACCGACTTTTTCTGTGAGGTCATGGAGTCTATTGCCCAGCGGCTTCCCGCCGCGATACTGGGGCCCTACCTGCCGGCGCAAAACATCCCTGTTTGGATGTTGGGGCTGCCTGGCTACCTTTGCGGCATAGGTCAGCGCAAGCTGGCCGCGTCTAAGACGGAGGGGAGGTACTCCCGACTCTACCTCTAGGCGCTCGGTGCGAGTGCACTTAAGGGCTCCAAGACAGACGCGTAAACACGCATTCTGCACAACATTCAAACCTTTCAGAGTTGAGCTCGTTGCCGAGCCATACACGATTGACCCATAATCTACTTTAGATCTAATCAGGGATTTATATAACATCAGTAAGGACTTTCTATCAGCTCCCCATTTGTGTCCAGAAATGCACTTTAATAAATTGAGTGCTTTTTGACATTTATTCTTTAATTGACCAATGTGGTCTTTCCAATTCAATCTACTATCAAAGAGTAGTCCAAGAAATCTAGCTGAATTTTGAATAGGTATTGGATGGTTGTCTAGAGTTAGCCTGATGTTGGGCTTTCTCCTATGTGTAAAAACCACGCCAATACTCTTTTTAATGGAAAACTTAAAACCCCACTGGAGGCCCCAGTTATGAATCATATCCAGTGCCAATTGGATCTGATTTGCCGAGAACTCTGCATTATTGCTGGAGTGCCATAATGCACAATCATCGGCGTACAGTGAGTATTTAAGATTCCGAGGAGGAGATGGTAAAATGTCATTTATTACACATAAAAATAATGTGGGAGACAAGACACTTCCTTGTGGGACCCCGTTTGCCTGGACAAAAATGTCCGAGAAAGTGACATTGTCAGAAAACAATTTGACAGAAAAAGTTCTGTCAGAAATGAAATTTTGGATGAAACAAGGCAAGTTTCCACGTAATCCGAAAGCATAAAGTTTTCTGAGTAGGCCATGTCGCCAAGTCATGTCGTAGGCTTTTTCTATGTCTAAAAATACTGATATCAAAAAATGCTTTTTGGCAAATGCCTCATGAATGTGACTTTCCAGTTTTACTAGCTGATCGAGAGTTTGGCGTCCCTTTCGGAAGCCGCACTGCTCGTCAACTAGTAAATTTCTGGTATTTAAAAAATGCAATAGCCTACTATTAACAATTCTTTCCATGACCTTGCATAAGCAACTTGTCAACGCAATTGGGCGGTAAGAGATGGCGGATCTGGGATTTCCCCCTCCTTTCAATATGGGAATGATGTGGGCGAAGTGCCATGAATTTGGAAAAGTCTGGCTTTTCCAAATATCATTGTACACTTCTAGCAACTTAATCATGTCATCATGATTAAGATGCTTTATCATCTCATATCGAATCTCATCGGGGCCTGGGGATGTTCCTCTACAGGCTTCTAGGGCTCGGACAAGCTCATTTATTGTAAGGTCTTTATTGTAATCAAAATTATCTCCTGTGGCAAAGTGAATTGGTTGCAGCTCGGCTGCTTCCTTGGTGGTCAGGAATGCAGGGTTGTAGTTTTCCGAGCTGCTTGTATAAGAGAACTGCCTGGCGATTGTGTTAGCAATGTCTCTAGGTTCATCATAATTATTTCCCTCATGTAAAATGTTTCTGATTTTTATTGATTGTTTTTTTCTATTAATTCTATTGACTGTGGACCAAACCTCTGAAATTTTAGTATTGCTGTTTATCGTAGAGACAAAGCTTCGCCAGGAGTCTCTTTTGGCTTGTCTGATTGTTCTACGAGCCCTAGCTCTCGCTTGTTTGTATTTGCGAAAGTTCTCATTTGTGATATTATTATGGAAAAGCCTGTAGGCCCTATTTCGTTCACATAGCGCCCTGCGGCAATCTGGTGTCCACCATGGAACTCTATGCTTAACGCTATCTGTCGAAGTCTTAGGTATGGTTGCCATTGCTGCATTTATAATACAATTTTGAACACTGTTTACTTTATCATCAATGGTTTCTCCAACAACTTCGAGCTTGACGCTCCTTGTGAAGGCGACCCAATCTGCTCTTTTTACGTTAAATTTGGGTGCTGAAGGCGTCCTCGTGGTGTCGCATGAATATTGAATACAAATAGGAAGGTGATCGCTTCCCAACGAGTCGTCAATGGTGTGCCACAGGCACTTGGCTGCTAGTGTTGAGGAAACCAGTGATAGGTCTATAAAGCTCAAATTACCGGTATTATCGTCTATTCGCGTTGGACTACCATCATTTAGAAGAACCAGATCAGAGTCGTTGATCAACTTAACTACTTGCTCACCTCTACCATTCACCCGTGGGGAACCCCATGATGTATGACGAGCATTGAAATCTCCTAGAATTAATTTATTGTTTGGCAGACTGTCCTGAATAGCAAAAAGCTCATCATAGATTAACCTTTTATCAGGTGGACAGTAAGCTGAGCATATAGTCAGATACGTGTTATTGAATTTTACTTTGCATGCGACGTGTTCCAAAGTAGAATTAATCGTCACTTCAATGAAAGGGAGATTCTGGTGGATGTACATGGCGACTCCGCCTCCACCCCTTCCCTCTCGGTCTTTTCTACAAAGATGGTAGTTTCTTAGCGATACGACCTCGTCAGAGACTTGGTCGTTTAAATGGCTTTCTTGTAGTACGATAATATCGGGAGCATAGGACGAGGCTAATAATCTAAGAGAGTTTACTTTTGATCTAAGACTTCGACAGTTCCATTGTATGATGGTATACGCGTGGATTACGTTTTATGGGGTTTGGAAGTGCCTTGTCCGGTGGTTTTCTCTTTCTTTTTTTGGGAGGGAGGCGCCTCCTCCTCTCCCTCGCTTCCCGAGGGCCTCTCTCGGGAATTTTTGGAGACAGTAGTCTCCATGGCCTGCTCCCCTCCACCAGAGAGACGCCCGGCGGAGGACGATCTGCTCTTACGAGCAGAACTACCACCAGGCGAAGTTCTAGTGGGGGTCGCCTGGACGAGAAGGTGCGATCCGGATTGTGATTTGGTATCGACCTCCTTAAGATGCTGTTTTTGCTGGGTTGATTCAGCAATTTCTTTAATTGTCTTATTCAATTCTTTGATCTGATTCATTAAGTCCCTTACCGTTTCCTTTAATTCTGCAATTTCCTGATCTTTAACTGCGAGCTGCTGATTAACACTGCTTGCACTGGAAACAGTGTTAGTTACTGCTGAGGCGTAAGAAGTATTGGGTTTGCTTGTCAAACCTTCCACTTTCTTCTTGGCCTCACGGTAGCTAACATCGTGTTCTCTCATGTATGCTAATGTCTCAGTCTCCTTCTTCAGGCTACTGCAATCAGCAGAGCCTGACTGATGGGGACCTCCACAGTTAGCACACTTGAGTGTCTTTTCCGTGCATTCAGTGGTATCGTGATCTCCAGTACATTTACCGCAAGTGAATTTGTTAGTATCCTTATCATTGCATCTTAATGAGGTGTGTCCAAATTTTTGGCATCTATTACACCGCATTGGCTTTTGAATGTAAGGTCGTACTTGAACAATCTCATATCCGATTTTGACAGTACTTGGAATTTTATTTGAAGCAAAGGTCAAGAAACACAATCCGGTCTTTGTTCGCGCATTCCCATCTTTCTTGGTCATGCAATTTACGTCCACAACGTTTTGGTCATTCATGGCATCAAGAATTTCGCTTTCTTCCATTGTCCTCAAATCCCTGTGAAAGATTACTCCCTTACAGGTATTTGGGCCAACAGGAATAGTTACTTTTACTGTAATGTCATGAATCTGCGTCAGCTTAAGTAAATCGTTAACCTGAGACTTAAATTGCACTTTCACAAGGAGGCTACCATCTCGCAACTTTCGGACAAAATCAAAACTGCCTCCCACTTGACCATCAAGGACCTTCTTAATGATAAAGGGGTTGACATTTTGCAAGGATTGATTTTCTTTCATGCAACGGATGTTCACGCACCTTGCGTTCTGGGGAGGGATATTAATGTGTCGTCTGGGTCGGTCATTGGTCGGGGTTCCATTACTGGTCAAAGTGGTCTTAGAAAGGGTCTGAGTCGCCCCTCCTCCTTGGGGAGGAGGAAGGGTAGCCGGGGAATCAATCATACTGGGTGTCGGACCAGGTCCGAACCCTGGGCCAAAGCCCGTTGTCCTGAGGGGACTACCTTTTCCCTTAACTTTTGGATCAACCTAATCCCAATAGCTAAGAGAGGATAAAATAAAACAAGTCTTTCTGTTAAGCGTCCTCACCCCCCCTTAGTGGAAGCCTGGTTGCGTTCTCCAGTACCAACTAAGGGATCGGAGTTGTGTGTAAGACACCTTCCAACCGCCGAACCTGCCTAGTGCGAGGGACGGTAAGTTGGTGCCCACCCCCCAAGCGAATACAGGAGCTCACAAGGAGACTCCCGTAGGCTCAGGAAAGTCACACAGAAGAATAGAAAAAATTCAGGGAGAGAGAAAAGTTGCGCCCAAAGGACGCCCCAGACTACTGGGCCTCCCTACCCAGGGGTCGGCCCGTAAGGGCTACCCTGTGGTAGAAGAGAGCTGCGGGTCTGGGGTGGGGGCTAACTACAACTACTGTAGTCTCGTGCTACCTTCAAATAACAAAGCACTGAAGGTGCAGGCAAGGCACTAAAAGTGCAAAAGTCTGAAAAAACAGGTTTTACTCGACTTTGATTTACTTTAAAACACAGAAACAAAAATGTCGAGCAAGACGAGAGGCCCCGGAAACCAGGGTAGCTCCTGTGTCACAAGACTTATAATTTTTTGTTGCTGTGTTATGGGAACAGGGTGTGAGGCATTCAGAGTCTCATACACGAGTCTGAGTGTGCCGAAACACTTGCTTGCTTGCTTGTTGGATTTATTGGCTATCAACCAGCGGCACAAGCCAAGGTTATTAAGCCAATGATTCCATTTTATTTTATCAATCTATATAAGGTCATAAAGTTTTGTCTCCTTTAGAAAAGTGATTACTTTACTGATTATTTTTTCATTATCAGATAGTAGATTTTTTATATTGATTTCTATATTTTTGATTTGTAAATAATTCTTTATTTTTTGTCTTTGATTATTGTATTTGTTACATGTGATTAATATATGTTTTATGGAGAATATGCTGTTGCAGTGTTGGCACTGAGGAGGGAACCTTTTTTCTATGTAGGGAGTGAGGTGGGTTACTCTTGTTGTATTTACCCTGAGGCGGGCCAACACCACCTCCTCCCTTCTGTATTTTCTATGGGCTGTGTCCCATATATTTATTTCTTCTTTTATTTTATTGTGCATTGTGAGGTCGGTCCACTCACTTTGCCACAGGAGATGGATTTTTGCTTTTATAAAAGAGACAAAACACCTGAGATCTGTGTGGATAATACCAGGCTCCAGATCGCCAGTCGACCCGGCTAGTTTGTCAGCCTGTTCATTACCATGGATACCCGAGTGTCCAGGTACCCATATCAGTTTGATTGATTTATTGGCACTATGCATTTTACGAATGATATTACCCTGTATTTCATTATAGGTGGTTTCTAGTGATTTGATGGCTTTAATTGAACTTAACGAGTCTGAAAAAATGACTATTCTATCGTGGGTCGTCGATAGGGCAAAATCTAAAGCTTTATCTATTGCAAAAAGTTCGGCAAGAAAGATCGATGTATGATTCGGCAATCGAAATCTCAACTGACATTCAGTCGACCATACACCCGCTCCCACACACTCGTCTGTCTTGGACCCGTCGGTATATAAATGAAAAAAGGAAAGATGTTTAATTAGGATCTCTCTGAACCTCTGGCGTACCTCCACCTCCGACACCGTGGCTTTGGCTGATGGTAGCCAGTCTACAACAGTAGAAAACTTGGGTGTTTCCCACGGTGCTATATTTGACTGAACCAGGGTATCGATGGTAGAGAGATCTATACCGACTTTTTCTGTGAGGTCATGGAGTCTATTGCCCAGCGGCTTCCCGCCGCGATACTGGGGCCCTACCTGCCGGCGCAAAACATCCCTGTTGGGATGTTGGGGCTGCCTGGCTACCTTTGCGGCATAGGTCAGCGCAAGCTGGCCGCGTCTAAGACGGAGGGGAGGTACTCCCGACTCTACCTCTAGGCGCTCGGTGCGAGTGCATTTAAGGGCTCCAAGACAGACGCGTAAACACGCATTCTGCACAACATTCAAACCTTTCAGAGTTGAGCTCGTTGCCGAGCCATACACGATTGACCCATAATCTACTTTAGATCTAATCAGGGATTTATATAACATCAGTAAAGACTTTCTATCAGCTCCCCATTTGTGTCCAGAAATGCACTTTAATAAATTGAGTGCTTTTTGACATTTATTCTTTAATTGACCAATGTGGTCTTTCCAATTCAATCTACTATCAAAGAGTAGTCCAAGAAATCTAGCTGAATTTTGAATAGGTATTGGATGGTTGTCTAGAGTTAGCCTGATGTTGGGCTTTCTCCTATGTGTAAAAACCACGCCAATACTCTTTTTAATGGAAAACTTAAAACCCCACTGGAGGCCCCAGTTATGAATCATATCCAGTGCCAATTGGATCTGATTTGCCGAGAACTCTGCATTATTGCTGGAGTGCCATAATGCACAATCATCGGCGTACAGTGAGTATTTAAGATTCCGAGGAGGAGATGGTAAAATGTCATTTATAATACATAAAAATAATGTGGGAGACAAGACACTTCCTTGTGGGACCCCGTTTGCCTGGACAAAAATGTCCGAGAAAGTGACGTTGTCAGAAAATAATTTGACAGAAAACGTTCTGTCAGAAATGAAATTTTGGATAAAACAAGGCAAGTTTCCACGTAATCCGAAAGCATAAAGTTTTCTGAGTAGGCCATGTCGCCAAGTCATGTCGTAGGCTTTTTCTATGTCTAAAAATACTGATATCAAAAAATGCTTTTTGGCAAATGCCTCATGAATATGACTTTCCAGTTTTACTAGCTGATCGAGAGTTTGGCGTCCCTTTCGGAAGCCGCACTGCTCGTCAACTAGTAAATTTCTGGTATTTAAAAAATGCAATAGCCTACTATTAACAATTCTTTCCATGACCTTGCATAAGCAACTTGTCAACGCAATTGGGCGGTAAGAGATGGCGGATCTGGGATTTCCCCCTCCTTTCAATATGGGAATGATGTGGGCGAAGTGCCATGAATTTGGAAAAGTCTGGCTTTTCCAAATATCATTGTACACTTCTAGCAACTTAATCATGTCATCATGATTAAGATGCTTTATCATCTCATATCGAATCTCATCGGGGCCTGGGGATGTTCCTCTACAGGCTTCTAGGGCTCGGACAAGCTCATTCATTGTAAGGTCTTTATTGTAATCAAAATTATCTCCTGTGGCAAAGTGAATTGGTTGCAGCTCGGCTGCTTCCTTGGTGGTCAGGAATGCAGGGTTGTAGTTTTCCGAGCTGCTTGTATAAGAGAACTGCCTGGCGATTGTGTTAGCAATGTCTCTAGGTTCATCGTAATTAATTCCCTCATGGATGATATTTCTGATCTTATTTGATGACTTTTTTCTATTTATTCTATTTATTGTGGACCAAACCTCTGATAACTTTGTATTGCTGTTAATCGTAGAGACAAAGCTTCGCCAGGAGTCTCTTTTGGCTTGTCTGATTGTTCTACGAGCCCTAGCTCTCGCTTGTTTGTATTTGCGAAAGTTCTCGTTGGTAATATTATTATGGAAAAGCCTGTAGGCCCTATTTCGTTCACATAGCGCCCTGCGGCAATCTGGTGTCCACCATGGAACTCTATGCTTAACGCTATCTGTCGAAGTCTTAGGTATGGTTGCCATTGCTGCATTTATAATACAATTTTGAACACTGTTTACTTTATCATCAATGGTTTCTCCAACAACTTCGAGCTTGACGCTCCTTGTGAAGGCGACCCAATCTGCTCTTTTTACGTTAAATTTGGGTGCTGAAGGCGTCCTCGAGGTGTCGCATGAATATTGAATACAAATAGGAAGGTGATCGCTTCCCAACGAGTCGTCAATGGTGTGCCACAGGCACTTGGCTGCTAGTGTTGAGGAAACCAGTGATAGGTCAATAAAGCTCAAATTACCGGTATTATCGTCTATTCGCGTTGGACTACCATCATTTAGAAGAACCAGATCAGAGTCGTTGATCAACTTAACTACTTGCTCACCTCTACCATTCACCCGTGGGGAACCCCATGATGTATGACGAGCATTGAAATCTCCTAGAATTAATTTATTGTTTGGCAGACTGTCCTGAATAGCAAAAAGCTCATCATAGATTAACCTTTTATCAGGTGGACAGTAAGCTGAGCATATAGTCAGATACGTGTTATTGAATTTTACTTTGCATGCGACGTGTTCCAAAGTAGAATTAATCGTCACTTCAATGAAAGGGAGATTCTGGTGGATGTACATGGCGACTCCGCCTCCACCCCTTCCCTCTCGGTCTTTTCTACAAAGATGGTAGTTTCTTAGCGATACGACCTCGTCAGAGACTTGGTCGTTTAAATGGCTTTCTTGTAGTACGATAATATCGGGAGCATAGGACGAGGCTAATAATCTAAGAGAGTTTACTTTTGATCTAAGACTTCGACAGTTCCATTGTATGATGGTATACGCGTGGATTACGTTTTATGGGGTTTGGAAGTGCCTTGTCCGGTGGTTTTTATTTTCTTTTTTTGGGAGGGAGGCGCCTCCTCCTCTCCCTCGCTTCCCGAGGGCCTCTCTCGGGAATTTTTGGAGACAGTAGTCTCCATGGCCTGCTCCCCTCCACCAGAGAGACGCCCGGCGGAGGATGATCTGCTCTTACGAGCAGAACTACCACCAGACGAAGTTCTAGTGGGGGTCGCCTGTACGAGAAGGTGCGATCCGGATTGTGATTTGGTATCGACCTCCTTAAGATGCTGTTTTTGCTGGGTTGATTCAGCAATTTCTTTAATTGTCTTATTCAATTCTTTAATCTGATTCATTAAGTCCTTTACCGTTTCTTTCAATTCTGCAATTTCCTGGTCCTTAACTGCGAGCTGCTGATTAACACTGCTTGCACTGGAAACAGTGTTAGTTACTGCTGAGGCGTAAGAAGTATTGGGTTTGCTTGTCAAACCTTCCACTTTCTTCTTGGCCTCACGGTAGCTAACATCGTGTTCTCTCATGTATGCTAATGTCTCAGTCTCCTTCTTCAGGCTACTGCAATCAGCAGAGCCTGACTGATGGGGACCTCCACAGTTAGCACACTTGAGTGTCTTTTCCGTGCATTCAGTGGTATCGTGATCTCCAGTACATTTACCGCAAGTGAATTTGTTAGTATCCTTATCATTGCATCTTAATGAGGTGTGTCCAAATTTTTGGCATCTATTACACCGCATTGGTTTTTGAATGTAAGGTCGTACTTGAACAATCTCATATCCGATTTTGACAGTACTTGGAATTTTATTTGAAGCAAAGGTCAAGAAACACAATCCGGTCTTTGTTCGCGCATTCCCATCTTTCTTGGTCATGCAATTTACGTCCACAACGTTTTGGTCATTCATGGCATCAAGAATTTCGCTTTCTTCCATTGTCCTCAAATCCCTGTGAAAGATTACTCCCTTACAGGTATTTGGGCCAACAGGAATAGTTACTTTTACTGTAATGTCATGAATCTGCGTCAGCTTAAGTAAATCGTTAACCTGAGACTTAAATTGCACTTTCACAAGGAGGCTACCATCTCGCAACTTTCGGACAAAATCAAAACTGCCTCCCACTTGACCATCAAGGACCTTCTTAATGATAAAGGGGTTGACATTCTGCAAGGATTGATTTTCTTTCATGCAACGGATGTTCACGCACCTTGCGTTCTGGGGAGGGATATTAATGTGTCGTCTGGGTCGGTCATTGGTCGGGGTTCCATTACTGGTCAAAGTGGTCTTAGAAAGGGTCTGAGTCGCCCCTCCTCCTTGGGGAGGAGGAAGGGTAGCCGGGGAATCAATCATACTGGGTGTCGGACCAGGTCCGAACCCTGGGCCAAAGCCCGTTGTCCTGAGGGGACTACCTTTTCCCTTAACTTTTGGATCAACCTAATCCCAATAGCTAAGAGAGGATAAAATAAAACACGTCTTACTGTTAATCGTCCTCACCCCCCCTTAGTGGAAGCCTGGTTGCGTTCTCCAGTACCAACTAAGGGATCGGAGTTGTGTGTAAGACACCTTCCAACCGCCGAACCTGCCTAGTGCGAGGGACGGTAAGTTGGTGCCCACCCCCCAAGCGAATACAGGAGCTCACAAGGAGACTCCCGTAGGCTCAGGAAAGTCACACAGAAGAATAGAAAAATTTAGGGAGAGAGAAAAGTTGCGCCCAAAGGACGCCCCAGACTACTGGGCCTCCCTACCCAGGGGTCAGCCCTTAAGGGCTACCCTGTGGCAGAAGAGAGCTGCGGGTCTGGGGTGGGGGCTGACTACTCCTACTTGTAGTCTCGTGTCACCTTCAAAATAAAGCACTGAAGGTGCAGGCAAAGCAGGAAAAACTGTAAGTACAGTACTTTACTTTAATTTTTTACTTTAACGAACAAAGAAACAATAAAATCTAGCGAGACTAGAAGCCCTGAGACAGGGTAGTTCAAGTGGCACCAGATTGTAGCTTATTGCTTCTGTGTTTTTATTTAGTGTGAGGCATATAAAGTCTCATACACGAGTCCCGAAACTTGCTTGCTTGCTTGCTTGCTTGTTGGATTTATTGGCTATCAACCAGCGGCACAAGCCAAGGTTATTAAGCCAATGATTCCATTTTATTTTATCAATCTATATAAGGTCATAAAGTTTTGTCTCCTTTAGAAAAGTGATTACTTTACTGATTATTTTTTCATTATCAGATAGTAGATTTTTTATATTGATTTCTATATTTTTGATTTGTAAATAATTCTTTATTTTTTGTCTTTGATTATTGTATTTGTTACATGTGATTAATATATGTTTTATGGAGAATATGCTGTTGCAGTGTTGGCACTGAGGAGGGAACCTTTTTTCTATGTAGGGAGTGAGGTGGGTTACTCTTGTTGTATTTACCCTGAGGCGGGCCAACACCACCTCCTCCCTTCTGTATTTTCTATGGGCTGTGTCCCATATATTTATTTCTTCTTTTATTTTATTGTGCATTGTGAGGTCGGTCCACTCACTTTGCCACAGGAGATGGATTTTTGCTTTTATAAAAGAGACAAAACACCTGAGATCTGTGTGGATAATACCAGGCTCCAGATCGCCAGTCGACCCGGCTAGTTTGTCAGCCTGTTCATTACCATGGATACCCGAGTGTCCAGGTACCCATATCAGTTTGATTGATTTATTGGCACTATGCATTTTACGAATGATATTACCCTGTATTTCATTATAGGTGGTTTCTAGTGATTTGATGGCTTTAATTGAACTTAACGAGTCTGAAAAAATGACTATTCTATCGTGGGTCGTCGATAGGGCAAAATCTAAAGCTTTATCTATTGCAAAAAGTTCGGCAAGAAAGATCGATGTATGATTCGGCAATCGAAATCTCAACTGACATTCAGTCGACCATACACCCGCTCCCACACACTCGTCTGTCTTGGACCCGTCGGTATATAAATGAAAAAAGGAAAGATGTTTAATTAGGATCTCTCTGAACCTCTGGCGTACCTCCACCTCCGACACCGTGGCTTTGGCTGATGGTAGCCAGTCTACAACAGTAGAAAACTTGGGTGTTTCCCACGGTGCTATATTTGACTGAACCAGGGTATCGATGGTAGAGAGATCTATACCGACTTTTTCTGTGAGGTCATGGAGTCTATTGCCCAGCGGCTTCCCGCCGCGATACTGGGGCCCTACCTGCCGGCGCAAAACATCCCTGTTGGGATGTTGGGGCTGCCTGGCTACCTTTGCGGCATAGGTCAGCGCAAGCTGGCCGCGTCTAAGACGGAGGGGAGGTACTCCCGACTCTACCTCTAGGCGCTCGGTGCGAGTGCATTTAAGGGCTCCAAGACAGACGCGTAAACACGCATTCTGCACAACATTCAAACCTTTCAGAGTTGAGCTCGTTGCCGAGCCATACACGATTGACCCATAATCTACTTTAGATCTAATCAGGGATTTATATAACATCAGTAAAGACTTTCTATCAGCTCCCCATTTGTGTCCAGAAATGCACTTTAATAAATTGAGTGCTTTTTGACATTTATTCTTTAATTGACCAATGTGGTCTTTCCAATTCAATCTACTATCAAAGAGTAGTCCAAGAAATCTAGCTGAATTTTGAATAGGTATTGGATGGTTGTCTAGAGTTAGCCTGATGTTGGGCTTTCTCCTATGTGTAAAAACCACGCCAATACTCTTTTTAATGGAAAACTTAAAACCCCACTGGAGGCCCCAGTTATGAATCATATCCAGTGCCAATTGGATCTGATTTGCCGAGAACTCTGCATTATTGCTGGAGTGCCATAATGCACAATCATCGGCGTACAGTGAGTATTTAAGATTCCGAGGAGGAGATGGTAAAATGTCATTTATAATACATAAAAATAATGTGGGAGACAAGACACTTCCTTGTGGGACCCCGTTTGCCTGGACAAAAATGTCCGAGAAAGTGACGTTGTCAGAAAATAATTTGACAGAAAACGTTCTGTCAGAAATGAAATTTTGGATAAAACAAGGCAAGTTTCCACGTAATCCGAAAGCATAAAGTTTTCTGAGTAGGCCATGTCGCCAAGTCATGTCGTAGGCTTTTTCTATGTCTAAAAATACTGATATCAAAAAATGCTTTTTGGCAAATGCCTCATGAATATGACTTTCCAGTTTTACTAGCTGATCGAGAGTTTGGCGTCCCTTTCGGAAGCCGCACTGCTCGTCAACTAGTAAATTTCTGGTATTTAAAAAATGCAATAGCCTACTATTAACAATTCTTTCCATGACCTTGCATAAGCAACTTGTCAACGCAATTGGGCGGTAAGAGATGGCGGATCTGGGATTTCCCCCTCCTTTCAATATGGGAATGATGTGGGCAAAGTGCCATGAATTTGGAAAAGTCTGGCTTTTCCAAATATCATTGTACACTTCTAGCAACTTAATCATGTCATCATGATTAAGATGCTTTATCATCTCATATCGAATCTCATCGGGGCCTGGGGATGTTCCTCTACAGGCTTCTAGGGCTCGGACAAGCTCATTCATTGTAAGGTCTTTATTGTAATCAAAATTATCTCCTGTGGCAAAGTGAATTGGTTGCAGCTCGGCTGCTTCCTTGGTGGTCAGGAATGCAGGGTTGTAGTTTTCCGAGCTGCTTGTATAAGAGAACTGCCTGGCGATTGTGTTAGCAATGTCTCTAGGTTCATCGTAATTAATTCCCTCATGGATGATATTTCTGATCTTATTTGATGACTTTTTTCTATTTATTCTATTTATTGTGGACCAAACCTCTGATAACTTTGTATTGCTGTTAATCGTAGAGACAAAGCTTCGCCAGGAGTCTCTTTTGGCTTGTCTGATTGTTCTACGAGCCCTAGCTCTCGCTTGTTTGTATTTGCGAAAGTTCTCGTTGGTAATATTATTATGGAAAAGCCTGTAGGCCCTATTTCGTTCACATAGCGCCCTGCGGCAATCTGGTGTCCACCATGGAACTCTATGCTTAACGCTATCTGTCGAAGTCTTAGGTATGGTTGCCATTGCTGCATTTATAATACAATTTTGAGCACTGTTTACTTTATCATCAATGGTTTCTCCAACAACTTCGAGCTTGACGCTCCTTGTGAAGGCGACCCAATCTGCTCTTTTTACGTTAAATTTGGGTGCTGAAGGCGTCCTCGAGGTGTCGCATGAATATTGAATACAAATAGGAAGGTGATCGCTTCCCAACGAGTCGTCAATGGTGTGCCACAGGCACTTGGCTGCTAGTGTTGAGGAAACCAGTGATAGGTCAATAAAGCTCAAATTACCGGTATTATCGTCTATTCGCGTTGGACTACCATCATTTAGAAGAACCAGATCAGAGTCGTTGATCAACTTAACTACTTGCTCACCTCTACCATTCACCCGTGGGGAACCCCATGATGTATGACGAGCATTGAAATCTCCTAGAATTAATTTATTGTTTGGCAGACTGTCCTGAATAGCAAAAAGCTCATCATAGATTAACCTTTTATCAGGTGGACAGTAAGCTGAGCATATAGTCAGATACGTGTTATTGAATTTTACTTTGCATGCGACGTGTTCCAAAGTAGAATTAATCGTCACTTCAATGAAAGGGAGATTCTGGTGGATGTACATGGCGACTCCGCCTCCACCCCTTCCCTCTCGGTCTTTTCTACAAAGATGGTAGTTTCTTAGCGATACGACCTCGTCAGAGACTTGGTCGTTTAAATGGCTTTCTTGTAGTACGATAATATCGGGAGCATAGGACGAGGCTAATAATCTAAGAGAGTTTACTTTTGATCTAAGACTTCGACAGTTCCATTGTATGATGGTATACGCGTGGATTACGTTTTATGGGGTTTGGAAGTGCCTTGTCCGGTGGTTTTTATTTTCTTTTTTTGGGAGGGAGGCGCCTCCTCCTCTCCCTCGCTTCCCGAGGGCCTCTCTCGGGAATTTTTGGAGACAGTAGTCTCCATGGCCTGCTCCCCTCCACCAGAGAGACGCCCGGCGGAGGATGATCTGCTCTTACGAGCAGAACTACCACCAGACGAAGTTCTAGTGGGGGTCGCCTGTACGAGAAGGTGCGATCCGGATTGTGATTTGGTATCGACCTCCTTAAGATGCTGTTTTTGCTGGGTTGATTCAGCAATTTCTTTAATTGTCTTATTCAATTCTTTAATCTGATTCATTAAGTCCTTTACCGTTTCTTTCAATTCTGCAATTTCCTGGTCCTTAACTGCGAGCTGCTGATTAACACTGCTTGCACTGGAAACAGTGTTAGTTACTGCTGAGGCGTAAGAAGTATTGGGTTTGCTTGTCAAACCTTCCACTTTCTTCTTGGCCTCACGGTAGCTAACATCGTGTTCTCTCATGTATGCTAATGTCTCAGTCTCCTTCTTCAGGCTACTGCAATCAGCAGAGCCTGACTGATGGGGACCTCCACAGTTAGCACACTTGAGTGTCTTTTCCGTGCATTCAGTGGTATCGTGATCTCCAGTACATTTACCGCAAGTGAATTTGTTAGTATCCTTATCATTGCATCTTAATGAGGTGTGTCCAAATTTTTGGCATCTATTACACCGCATTGGTTTTTGAATGTAAGGTCGTACTTGAACAATCTCATATCCGATTTTGACAGTACTTGGAATTTTATTTGAAGCAAAGGTCAAGAAACACAATCCGGTCTTTGTTCGCGCATTCCCATCTTTCTTGGTCATGCAATTTACGTCCACAACGTTTTGGTCATTCATGGCATCAAGAATTTCGCTTTCTTCCATTGTCCTCAAATCCCTGTGAAAGATTACTCCCTTACAGGTATTTGGGCCAACAGGAATAGTTACTTTTACTGTAATGTCATGAATCTGCGTCAGCTTAAGTAAATCGTTAACCTGAGACTTAAATTGCACTTTCACAAGGAGGCTACCATCTCGCAACTTTCGGACAAAATCAAAACTGCCTCCCACTTGACCATCAAGGACCTTCTTAATGATAAAGGGGTTGACATTCTGCAAGGATTGATTTTCTTTCATGCAACGGATGTTCACGCACCTTGCGTTCTGGGGAGGGATATTAATGTGTCGTCTGGGTCGGTCATTGGTCGGGGTTCCATTACTGGTCAAAGTGGTCTTAGAAAGGGTCTGAGTCGCCCCTCCTCCTTGGGGAGGAGGAAGGGTAGCCGGGGAATCAATCATACTGGGTGTCGGACCAGGTCCGAACCCTGGGCCAAAGCCCGTTGTCCTGAGGGGACTACCTTTTCCCTTAACTTTTGGATCAACCTAATCCCAATAGCTAAGAGAGGATAAAATAAAACACGTCTTACTGTTAATCGTCCTCACCCCCCCTTAGTGGAAGCCTGGTTGCGTTCTCCAGTACCAACTAAGGGATCGGAGTTGTGTGTAAGACACCTTCCAACCGCCGAACCTGCCTAGTGCGAGGGACGGTAAGTTGGTGCCCACCCCCCAAGCGAATACAGGAGCTCACAAGGAGACTCCCGTAGGCTCAGGAAAGTCACACAGAAGAATAGAAAAATTTAGGGAGAGAGAAAAGTTGCGCCCAAAGGACGCCCCAGACTACTGGGCCTCCCTACCCAGGGGCAGAAGAGAGCTGCGGGTCTGGGGTGGGGGCTGACTACTCCTACTTGTAGTCTCGTGTCACCTTCAAAATAAAGCACTGAAGGTGCAGGCAAAGCAGGAAAAACTGTAAGTACAGTACTTTACTTTAATTTTTTACTTTAACGAACAAAGAAACAATAAAATCTAGCGAGACTAGAAGCCCTGAGACAGGGTAGTTCAAGTGGCACCAGATTGTAGCTTATTGCTTCTGTGTTTTTATTTAGTGTGAGGCATATAAAGTCTCATACACGAGTGTCCCGAAACATGCTTGCTTGCTTGTTGGATTTATTGGCTATCAACCAGCGGCACAAGCCAAGGTTATTAAGCCAATGATTCCATTTTATTTTATCAATCTATATAAGGTCATAAAGTTTTGTCTCCCTTAGAAAAGTGATTACTTTACTTATTATTTTTTCATTATCTGATAGTAAATTTGATATATTGAAATTTATATTTTTAATTTGGAAATAATTTATTATGGATTGTCTATTATTGTTGTATTTATGGCAGGTTGTTAAAATGTGCTTTATAGACAGTGTGGTATTACACTGCTGGCACTGTGGAGGGAAGTTTTTCTCCATATAGGGAGTGAGGTGTGTCAATCTTGTGGCGTTGACCCTTATTCTGGCCAACACCACCTCCTCCCTTCTGTTTTTCCTGTATGATGTGTCCCACTGTTCTATTGTGAGTTTGTTTTTATTGTAGATTGTGAGGTCGGTCCACTCACTCTGCCACAGGAGATGGATTTTTGCTTTTATAAAAGAGACAAAACACCTGAGATCTGTGCGGATAATACCAGGCTCCAGATCGCCAGTCGACCCGGCTAGTTTGTCAGCCTGTTCATTACCGTGGATACCCGAGTGTCCAGGTACCCATATCAGTTTGATTGATTTATTGGCACTATGCATTTTACGAATGATATTACCCTGTATTTCATTATAGGTGGTTTCTAGTGATTTAATGGCTTTAATTGAACTTAACGAGTCTGAAAAAATGACTATTCTATCGTGGGTCGTCGATAGGGCAAAATCTAAAGCTTTATCTATTGCAAAAAGTTCGGCAAGAAAGATCGATGTATGATTCGGCAATCGAAATCTCAACTGACATTCAGTCGACCATACACCCGCTCCCACACACTCGTCTGTCTTGGACCCGTCGGTATATAAATGAAAAAAGGAAAGATGTTTAATTAGGATCTCTCTGAACCTCTGGCGTACCTCCACCTCCGACACCGTGGCTTTGGCTGATGGTAGCCAGTCTACAACAGTAGAAAAATTGGGTGTTTCCCACGGTGCTATATTTGACTGAACCAGGGTATCGATGGTAGAGAGATCTATACCGACTTTTTCTGTGAGGTCATGGAGTCTATTGCCCAGCGGCTTCCCGCCGCGATACTGGGGCCCTACCTGCCGGCGCAAAACATCCCTGTTGGGATGTTGGGGCTGCCTGGCTACCTTTGCGGCATAGGTCAGCGCGAGCTGGCCGCGTCTAAGACGGAGGGGAGGTACTCCCGACTCTACCTCTAGGCGCTCGGTGCGAGTGCACTTAAGGGCTCCAAGACAGACGCGTAAACACGCATTCTGCACAACATTCAAACCTTTCAGAGTTGAGCTCGTTGCCGAGCCATACACGATTGACCCATAATCTACTTTAGATCTAATCAGGGATTTATATAACATCAGTAAAGACTTTCTATCAGCTCCCCATTTGTGTCCAGAAATGCACTTTAATAAATTGAGTGCTTTTTGACATTTATTCTTTAATTGACCAATGTGGTCTTTCCAATTCAATCTACTATCAAAGAGTAGTCCAAGAAATCTAGCTGAATTTTGAATAGGTATTGGATGGTTGTCTAGAGTTAGCCTGATGTTGGGCTTTCTCCTATGTGTAAAAACCACGCCAATACTCTTTTTAATGGAAAACTTAAAACCCCACTGGAGGCCCCAGTTATGAATCATATCCAGTGCCAATTGGATCTGATTTGCCGAGAACTCTGCATTATTGCTGGAGTGCCATAATGCACAATCATCGGCGTACAGTGAGTATTTAAGATTCCGAGGAGGAGATGGTAAAATGTCATTTATTACACATAAAAATAATGTAGGAGACAAGACACTTCCTTGTGGGACCCCGTTTGCCTGGACAAAAATGTCCGAGAAAGTGACGTTGTCAGAAAATAATTTGACAGAAAACGTTCTGTCAGAAATGAAATTTTGGATAAAACAAGGCAAGTTTCCACGTAATCCGAAAGCATAAAGTTTTCTGAGTAGGCCATGTCGCCAAGTCATGTCGTAGGCTTTTTCTATGTCTAAGAATACTGATATCAAAAAATGCTTTTTGGCAAATGCCTCATGAATGTGACTTTCCAGTTTTACTAGCTGATCGAGAGTTTGGCGTCCCTTTCGGAAGCCGCACTGCTCGTCAACTAGTAAATTTCTGGTATTTAAAAAATGCAATAGCCTACTATTAACAATTCTTTCCATGACCTTGCATAAGCAACTTGTCAACGCAATTGGGCGGTAAGAGATGGCGGATCTGGGATTTCCCCCTCCTTTCAATATGGGAATGATGTGGGCGAAGTGCCATGAATTTGGAAAAGTCTGGCTTTTCCAAATATCATTGTACACTTCTAGCAACTTAATCATGTCATCATGATTAAGATGCTTTATCATCTCATATCGAATCTCATCGGGGCCTGGGGATGTTCCTCTACAGGCTTCTAGGGCTCGGACAAGCTCATTCATTGTTAGATCTTTATTGTAATCAAAAATATCTCCTGTGGCAAAGTGAATTGGTTGCAGCTCGGCTGCTTCCTTGGTGGTCAGGAATGCAGGGTTGTAATTTTCCGAGCTGCTTGTATAAGAGAACTGCCTGGCGATTGTGTTAGCAATGTCTCTAGGTTCATCATAATTACTTCCCTCATGAATAATATTTCTGATCTTATTTAATGACTTTTTTCTATTGATTCTATTTACTGTGGACCAAACCTCTGATAACTTGGTGTTACTATTTATTGTAGAGACAAAGCTTCGCCAGGAGTCTCTTTTGGCTTGTCTGATTGTTCTACGAGCCCTAGCTCTCGCTTGTTTGTAATTGCGAAAGTTCTCGTTGGTAATATTATTATGGAAAAGCCTGTAGGCCCTATTTCGTTCACATAGCGCCCTGCGGCAATCTGGTGTCCACCATGGAACTCTATGCTTAACGCTATCTGTCGAAGTCTTAGGTATGGTTGCCATTGCTGCATTTATAATACAATTTTGAACATTGTTTACTTTATCATCAATGGTTTCTCCAACAACTTCGAGCTTGACGCTCCTTGTGAAGGCGACCCAATCTGCTCTTTTTACGTTAAATTTGGGTGCTGAAGGCGTCCTCGTGGTGTCGCATGAATATTGAATACAAATAGGAAGGTGATCGCTTCCCAACGAGTCGTCAATGGTGTGCCACAGGCACTTGGCTGCTAGTGTTGAGGAAACCAGTGATAGGTCAATAAAGCTCAAATTACCGGTATTATCGTCTATTCGCGTTGGACTACCATCATTTAGAAGAACCAGATCAGAGTCGTTGATCAACTTAACTACTTGCTCACCTCTACCATTCACCCGTGGGGAACCCCATGATGTATGACGAGCATTGAAATCTCCTAGAATTAATTTATTGTTTGGCAGACTGTCCTGAATAGCAAAAAGCTCATCATAGATTAACCTTTTATCAGGTGGACAGTAAGCTGAGCATATAGTCAGATACGTGTTATTGAATTTTACTTTGCATGCGACGTGTTCCAAAGTAGAATTAATCGTCACTTCAATGAAAGGGAGATTCTGGTGGATGTACATGGCGACTCCGCCTCCACCCCTTCCCTCTCGGTCTTTTCTACAAAGATGGTAGTTTCTTAGCGATACGACCTCGTCAGAGACTTGGTCGTTTAAATGGCTTTCTTGTAGTACGATAATATCGGGAGCATAGGACGAGGCTAATAATCTAAGAGAGTTTACTTTTGATCTAAGACTTCGACAGTTCCATTGTATGATGGTATACGCGTGGATTACGTTTTATGGGGTTTGGAAGTGCCTTGTCCGGTGGTTTTTATTTTCTTTTTTTGGGAGGGAGGCGCCTCCTCCTCTCCCTCGCTTCCCGAGGGCCTCTCTCGGGAATTTTTGGAGACAGTAGTCTCCATGGCCTGCTCCCCTCCACCAGAGAGACGCCCGGCGGAGGATGATCTGCTCTTACGAGCAGAACTACCACCAGACGAAGTTCTAGTGGGGGTCGCCTGGACGAGAAGGTGCGATCCGGATTGTGATTTGGTATCGACCTCCTTAAGATGCTGTTTTTGCTGGGTTGATTCAGCAATTTCTTTAATTGTCTTGTTCAATTCTTTAATCTGATTCATTAAGTCCTTTACCGTTTCTTTCAATTCTGCAATTTCCTGGTCCTTAACTGCGAGCTGCTGATTAACACTGCTTGCACTGGAAACAGTGTTAGTTACTGCTGAGGCGTAAGAAGTATTGGGTTTGCTTGTCAAACCTTCCACTTTCTTCTTGGCCTCACGGTAGCTAACATCGTGTTCTCTCATGTATGCTAATGTCTCAGTCTCCTTCTTCAGGCTACTGCAATCAGCAGAGCCTGACTGATGGGGACCTCCACAGTTAGCACACTTGAGTGTCTTTTCCGTGCATTCAGTGGTATCGTGATCTCCAGTACATTTACCGCAAGTGAATTTGTTAGTATCCTTATCATTGCATCTTAATGAGGTGTGTCCAAATTTTTGGCATCTATTACACCGCATTGGCTTTTGAATGTAAGGTCGTACTTGAACAATCTCATATCCGATTTTGACAGTACTTGGAATTTTATTTGAAGCAAAGGTCAAGAAACACAATCCGGTCTTTGTTCGCGCATTCCCATCTTTCTTGGTCATGCAATTTACGTCCACAACGTTTTGGTCATTCATGGCATCAAGAATTTCGCTTTCTTCCATTGTCCTCAAATCCCTGTGAAAGATTACTCCCTTACAGGTATTTGGGCCAACAGGAATAGTTACTTTTACTGTAATGTCATGAATCTGCGTCAGCTTAAGTAAATCGTTAACCTGAGACTTAAATTGCACTTTCACAAGGAGGCTACCATCTCGCAACTTTCGGACAAAATCAAAACTGCCTCCCACTTGACCATCAAGGACCTTCTTAATGATAAAGGGGTTGACATTCTGCAAGGATTGATTTTCTTTCATGCAACGGATGTTCACGCACCTTGCGTTCTGGGGAGGGATATTAATGTGTCGTCTGGGTCGGTCATTGGTCGGGGTTCCATTACTGGTCAAAGTGGTCTTAGAAAGGGTCTGAGTCGCCCCTCCTCCTTGGGGAGGAGGAAGGGTAGCCGGGGAATCAATCATACTGGGTGTCGGACCAGGTCCGAACCCTGGGCCAAAGCCCGTTGTCCTGAGGGGACTACCTTTTCCCTTAACTGTTGGATCAACCTAATCCCAATAGCTAAGAGAGGATAAAATAAAACAAGTCTTACTGTTAATCGTCCTCACCCCCCCTTAGTGGAAGCCTGGTTGCGTTCTCCAGTACCAACTAAGGGATCGGAGTTGTATGTAAGGCACCTTCCTACCGCCGAACCTGCCTAGTGCGAGGGACGGTAAGTTAATGCCCACCCCCCAAGCGAATACAGGAGCTCACAAGGAGACTCCCGTAGGCTCAGGAAAGTCACACAGAAGAATGGAAAAAATTTAGGAGGAGAGAAAAGTTGCGCCCAAAGGACGCCCCAGACTACTGGGCCTCCCTACCCAGGGGTCACAGCCCGTAAGGGCTACCCTGAGGTAGAAGAGAGCTGCGGGTCTGGGGTGGGGGCTGTCTACTCTACTGTAGGCTCGTGCTACCTTCAAATAACAAAGCACTGAAGGTGCAGGCAAGGCACTAGAAGTGCAAAAAAGTCTGAAACCAGCGTTTACTCGACTAGTTTACGCTACGAAAACACAGAAACAATAATGCCAAGCAAGACAAGAGGCCCCGAAACCAGGGTAGCTCCTGTGTCACAAGACTTATGGTTTATTGCTGCTGCGTTTTTTATAAAGAAACAAGGTGTGAGGCATTCAAAGTCTCATACACGAGTGCCCGAAACATGCTTGCTTGCTTGCTTGTTGGATTTATTGGCTATCAACCAGCGGCACAAGCCAAGGTTATTAAGCCAATGATTCCATTTTATTTTATCAATCTATATAAGGTCATAAAGTTTTGTCTCCTTTAGAAAAGTGATTACTTTACTGACTATTTTTTCATTGTCAGATAGTAGATTGTTTATATTGAGTTCAATGTTTTTTATTTGAAAATAATTTGTTATATTTTGTCTGTTATTTATATATTTTTGGCAAGATACCAAAAGATGTGCCACTGAAAGATATCTGTGACAGTGGTCACATTGTGGAGGGAATGTCTTTTCTATGTAGGGAGTGAGGTGTGTTAGGCGAGTGGCGTTGACCCTGAGTCGGGCCAACACTACCTCCTCCCTTCTGTTTCTTCTGTGGGCTGTGTCCCACTGTTCTATTATCACTTTATTTTTAGTGATTTGGAGGTCGGTCCACTCACTTTGCCACAGGAGATGAATTTTTGCTTTTATAAAAGAGACAAAACACCTGAGATCTGTGCGGACTATACCAGGCTCCATATCATCAGTCGACCCGGCTAGTTTGTCAGCCTGTTCATTACCATGGATACCCGAGTGTCCAGGTACCCATATCAGTTTGATTGATTTATTGGCACTATGCAATTTACGAATGATATTACCCTGTATTTCATTATAAGTGGTTTCTAGTGATTTAATGGCTTTAATTGAACTTAAAGAGTCTGAAAAAATGACTATTCTATCGTGGGTCGTCGATAGTGCAAAATCTAAAGCTTTATCTATTGCAAAAAGTTCGGCAAGAAAGATCGATGTATGATTCGGCAATCGAAATCTCAACTGACATTCAGTCGACCATACACCCGCTCCCACACACTCGTCTGTCTTGGACCCGTCGGTATATAAATGAAAAAAGGAAAGATGTTTAATTAGGATCTCTCTGAACCTCTGGCGTACCTCCACCTCCGGCACCGTGGCTTTGGCCGATGGTAGCCAGTCTAAAACGGTGGTGAAATTTGGTGTCTCCCACGGTGCTATATTTGATTGAACCAGGGTATCAATGGTAGAGAGATCTATACCGACTTTATCTGTGAGGTCATGGAGTCTATTGCCCAGCGGCTTCCCGCCGCGTTGCTGGGGCCCTACCTGCCGGCGCAAAACATCCCTGTTGGGATGTTGGGGCTGCCTGGCTACCTTGGCGGCATAAGTCAGCTCAAGCTGGCCGCGTCTAAGACGGAGGGGAGGTACTCCCGACTCTACCTCTAGGCGCTCAATGCGAGTGCACTTAAGGGCTCCAAGACAGACGCGTAAACACGCATTCTGCACGACATTCAGACCTTTCAGAGTTGAGCTCGTTGCCGAGCCATACACGATTGACCCATAATCTACTTTAGACCTAATCAGGGATTTATATAACATCAGTAAAGACTTTCTATCAGCTCCCCATTTGTGTCCAGAAATGCACTTTAATAAATTAAGTGCTTTTTGACATTTATTCTTTAACTGACCAATGTGGTCTTTCCAATTTAATCTACTATCAAAGAGTAGACCAAGAAATCTAGCTGAATTTTGAATAGGTATTGGATGGTTGTCTAGAGTTAGCCTGATGTTGGGCTTTCTCCTATGTGTAAAAACCACGCCAATACTCTTTCTAATGGAAAACTTAAAACCCCACTGGAGGCCCCAGTTATGAATCATATCCAGTGCCAATTGGATCCGATTTGCCGAGAACTCTGCATTATTGCTGGAGTGCCATAATGCACAATCATCGGCGTACAGTGAGTATTTAAGATTTCGAGGAGGAGATGGTAAAATGTCATTTATCATACATAAAAATAGGGTGGGAGACAAGACACTTCCTTGTGGGACCCCGTTTGCCTGGACAAAAATGTCCGAGAAAGTGACGTTGTCGGAAAATAATTTGACAGAAAAAGTTCTGTCAGAAATGAAATTTTGGATAAAACAAGGCAAGTTTCCACGTAATCCGAAAGCATAAAGTTTTCTGAGTAGGCCATGTCGCCATGTCATGTCGTAGGCTTTTTCTATATCTAAAAATACTGAAATCAAAAAATGCTTTTTGGCAAATGCCTCATGAATATGACTTTCCAGTTTTACTAGCTGATCGAGAGTTTGACGTCCCTTTCGGAAGCCGCACTGCTCGTCAACTAGTAAATTCCTGGTATTTAAAAAATGCAATAGCCTACTATTAACAATTCTTTCCATGACCTTGCATAAGCAGCTTGTCAACGCAATTGGGCGGTAAGAAATGGCGGATCTGGGATTTCCCCCTCCTTTCAATATGGGAATGATGTGGGCGAAGTGCCATGAATTTGGAAAAGTCTGGCTTTTCCAAATATCATTGTACACTTCTAGCAACTTAATCATGTCATCATGATTAAGATGCTTTATCATCTCATATCGAATCTCATCGGGGCCTGGGGATGTTCCTCTACAGGCTTCTAGGGCTCGGACAAGCTCATTCATTGTAAGATCTTTATTGTAATCAAAGTTATCTCCTGTGACAAAGTGAATTGGTTGCAGCTCGGCTGCTTCCTTGGTTGTCAGGAATGCAGGATTGTAGTTTTCCGAGCTGCTTGTATAAGAGAACTGCCTGGCGATTATGTTAGCTATGTCTCTAGGTGAATCGTAATTATTTCCCTCATGAATGATATTTCTGATTTTTATTGATACTTTTTTTCTATTTATTCTATTGACTGTGGACCAAACCTCTGATAACTTGGTGTTACTATTAATTGTAGAGACAAAGCTTCGCCAGGAGTCTCTTTTGGCTTGTCTGATTGTTCTACGAGCCCTAGCTCTCGCTTGTTTGTAATTGCGAAAGTTCTCGTTTGTAATGTTATTATGGAAAAGCCTGTAGGCCCTATTTCGTTCACATAGCGCCCTGCGGCAATCTGGTGTCCACCATGGAACTCTATGCTTAACGCTATCTGTCGAAGTCTTAGGGATGGTTGCCATTGCTGCATTTATAATACAATTTTGAACATTGTTTACTTTATCATCAATGGTTTCTCCAACAACTTCGAGCTTGACGCTCCTTGTGAAAGCGACCCAATCTGCTCTTTTTACGTTAAATTTGGGTGCTGAAGGCGTCCTCGTGGTGTCGCATGAATATTGAATACAAATCGGAAGGTGATCGCTTCCCAACGAGTCGTCAATGGTGTGCCACAGGCACTTGGCTGCTAGTGTTGAAGAGACCAGTGATAGATCAATAAAGCTCAAATTACCGGTATTATCGTCTATTCGCGTTGGACTACCATCATTTAGAAGAACCAGATCAGAGTCGTTGATCAACTTAACTACTTGCTCACCTCTACCATTCACCCGCAGGGAACCCCATGATGTATGACGAGCATTAAAATCACCTAAAATTAATTTATTATTTGGCAGACTGTCCTGAATAGCAAAAAGCTCATCATAGATCAGCATTTTATCAGGTGGACAATAAACTGAGCATATAGTCAGATACGTGTTATTGAATTTTACTTTGCATGCGACGTGTTCCAAAGTAGAATTAATCGTCACTTCAATGAAAGGGAGATTCTGGTGGATGTACATGGCGACTCCGCCTCCACCCCTTCCCTCTCGGTCTTTTCTACAAAAATGGTAGTTTCTTAGCGATACGACCTCGTCAGAGACTTGGTCGTTTAAATGGCTTTCTTGTAGAACGATAATATCGGGAGCATAGGACGAGGCTAATAATCTAAGGGAATTTAATTTTGATCTAAGACTTCGACAGTTCCATTGTATGATGGTATACGCGTGGATTACGTTTTATGGGGTTTGGAAGTGCCTTGTCCGGCGGTTTTTATTTTCTTTTTTTGGGAGGGAGGCGCCTCCTCCTCTCCCTCGCTTCCCGAGGGCCTCTCTCGGGAATTTTTGGAGACAGTAGCCTCCATGGCCTGCTCCCCTCCACTAGAGAGACGCCCGGCAGAAGATGATCTGCTCTTACGAGCAGAACTACCACCAGACGAAGTTCTAGTAGGGGTCGCCTGGACTAAGAGGTGTGATCCAGATTGTGATTTGGTATCATCCTCCTTATGATGCTTTTTTTGCTGGGTTGATTCAGCAAATTCCTTTATTGTTTTAGTCAATTCTTTAACCTGATTCATTAAATTTTTAACCGTTTCCTTTAATTCTGAAATTTCCTTGTCCTTAGCTGCGAGCTGCTGACTAATACTGCTTGCATTGGAAACGTTGTTAGTTACAGCTGAGGCGTAAGAAGTATTGGGTTTGCTTGTCAAACCTTCAACTTTCTTCTTGGCCTCACGGTAACTAACATCGTGTTCTCTCATGTATGCCAATGTCTCAGTCTCCGTCTTCAGGCTACTGCATTCAGCAGAGCCTGACTGATGGGGACCTCCACAGTTAGCACACTTGAGGGTCTTTTCCTTGCATGTAGTAGTATCATGAGCTCCAGCACATTTACCGCATATAAATTTATCTGTATCTTTATCATTGCATCGTAATGAGGTGTGTCCAAATTTTTGGCATCTATTACAATGCATTGGTTTTTGAATATAGGGTCGAACTTGAACGATCTCATACCCAACTTTAACAGTACTTGGAATTTTGTTAGAAGAAAAAGTCAAGAAACACAATCCGGTTTTTACTCGCACGTCTCCATCTTTCTTAGCCAAACAATTTACGTCTACTACGCTCTGGTCTTTCATGGCCTCAAGAATTTCACTTTCTTCCATTGTCCTCAAATCCCTGTGAAAGATTACTCCCTTACAGGTATTTGGGCCAACAGGAATAGTTACTTTAACTTGAAGGTCATGAATCTGCGTCAGTTTAAGCAAATTCTTAACCTGAGATTTAAATTGTAACTTAACAAGGAGGCTGCCATCTCGCAATTTTCGGACAAAATCAAACCCGCCTTCCACTTGACCATCAAGGACCTTCTTGATGATAAAGGGGTTGACATTCTGCAAGGATTGATTTTCTTTCACGCATCGAATGTTCAAGCACCTTGCGTTCTCTGGAGGGATATCAATATGTCTTCTTAGTCGGTCATTGGTCGGGGTTCCATTTTTAGTCAAATTTGTCTTAGAAAGGGTCTGAGTCGCCCCTCCTCCTTGGGGAGGAGGAAGGGTAGCCGGGGGATCAATCATGCTAGGGTGTCGGACCAGGTCCGATCCCTGGGCCAAAGCCCGTTGTCCTGAAAGGACTACCTTTCCCTTAACTATTGTATATCAACCTAATCCCAATAGCTAAGAGAGGATAATAAAAAAACAAGTCTTTCAGTTAAACGTCCTCGCCCCCCCTTAGTGGAAGCCTGGCTGCTTTCTCCAGTACCAACTAAGGGATCGGAGTTTGTGTGTAAGGCACCTTCCTACCGCCGAACCTGCTTATTGCGAGGGACGGTAAGTCAATGCCCACCCCCCAAGCGAATACAGGAGCTCACAAGGAGACTCCTGTAGGCTCAGGAAAGTCACACCAGAAAAATAGAAAAAATTCAGGGGGAGAAAAAAGTTGCGCCCGAAGGACGCCCCAGGCTACTGGGCCTCCCTACCCAGGGGTCACAGCCCGTAAGGGCTACCCTGGAGTAGAAGAGAGCTGCGGGTCTGGGGTGGGGGCTGACTACTCTACTGTAGTCTCGTGTCACCTATAAAAATACAGAGCACTGAAGGTGCAGCCAAAGCACAAAGTGCAAAAAAGTCTGAAAGATCAGTGTTTACTCTACTTTGTTTACTTTACTCAACTCAGAAACAACAATGTCGAGCGTGACAAGAGGCCCTGATAAACAGGGTAGCTCCAGCGGCACAAGACTTATAATTTGTTGCTGCTAAGTTCTCACCGAGGTGTTGACAGGGCAAAGTTTCATTCACGAGTCCCCCGAAACACTTGCTTGCTTGTTGGATTTATTGGCTATCAACCAGCGGCACAAGCCAAGGTTATTAAGCCAATGATTCCATTTTATTTTATCAATCTATATAAGGTCATAAAGTTTTGTCTCCTTTAGAAAAGTGATTACTTTACAAATTATTCTTTCGTTGTCAGAAAGTAAATTTTTTATATTATAGTCTATGTTTTTAATTTGAAAGTAATTTTTAATTTTTTGTCTATAATTTGTGTATTTGTGGCATGTTGTCATGATGTGTGTTATGGTCATGATTCTATTGCACATGCCACACTGTGGAGGGAAGCTTTTCTCCATGTAAGGATCCAGGTGGGTATACCGTGTGGCGTTTACCCTGATTCGGGCAATTACCACTTCTTCTCTTCTGTTTTTTCTATATGCTGTTTCCCACATTTTAATTTCTTCTTTATTTTTGTTATTTATTGTGAGGTCGGTCCACTCACTCTGCCACAGGAGATGGATTTTTGCTTTTATAAAAGAGACAAAACACCTGAGATCTGTGCGGATAATACCAGGCTCCAGATCGCCAGTCGACCCGGCTAGTTTGTCAGCCTGTTCATTACCATGGATACCCGAGTGTCCAGGTACCCATATCAGTTTGATTGATTTATTGGCACTATGCATTTTACGAATGATATTACCCTGTATTTCATTATAGGTGGTTTCTAGTGATTTAATGGCTTTAATTGAACTTAACGAGTCTGAAAAAATGACTATTCTATCGTGGGTCGTCGATAGGGCAAAATCTAAAGCTTTATCTATTG
>NW_028234425.1:13019963-13024963 GCF_977035675.1 Penaeus japonicus | reverse complement strand
TAGAAGGCCTTAACGAGCCTGGGGACTGTGGCAATCCGACAGAGCCGCCCTCATGGCTAGATAGAGATTTGTTCAACCGCGGAAGAGATTTCTACTACCGCTATTTGTTCTGCATGAGCTTCTCTGAAGTGTTGGCACTTGTGTTTATGTTGAGCATGACGAGAGCTCTTCGACCCCTCATGTACACTGGTCGCTCGGACTCCCCCCGGAAGGCTCTCCGGCGATACTTCTCAACCTTCCAACACGTGACTGCTTGGCATGAGGGGGACGTCTGGGATTCCAGTGATCCCGCCCAGAAGGACTTGCTGTCGGTTCGTGCCTTACATAACAGATTATCTGACGTCTTCAACTCTTCAAAGGAGCACGACAAAGTGTGGAACACAACCATCCAGGAAAAGGGACACCAGGAACCTACTTGCCCCTTTTACCACACCATCCGCGAGGACCTGAAGGGGCAGGCAGGAGACGGTCTTTTGCTCGAAGGTCCAGACAACCCTCCGTTCTTCATCAGTCAGTGGGACATGAGTCTGACCCAGTACCAGTTCATGGGGCTGGTGGTGGCCCACCCACACAAGATGGGTGCAGGAGCAGCCACAGACGAGGATCTGGAGGGCCTTATACACTTCTGGCGGGGACTCGGCTGGCTTCTTGGGATACAAGACAAATACAACTTCTGTCGCGGCACCTTGGCTGAAGTGCGTTCGCTCTGCCTGGAGGTTGAAAGGCTAGTTGGCATCCCAGCTCTGGCGAAGGCAGACTGGAACTACGAGCACATGACCGGCTCACTTGTCTCAGGCTTAAGTCACCTCATGCACACACTCTCGTTCGAAGCTGGCTTTCGCTACGTAGCCTATACTCTCGACCTCGACATCCCAAACTTCATCAGTCGCATGTCCATGCACGGCACTATCAAGTATTGGCTTATGCGCTTCGCCATT
Source organism: Penaeus japonicus (assembly GCF_977035675.1). Lineage (NCBI taxonomy): Eukaryota > Metazoa > Arthropoda > Malacostraca > Decapoda > Penaeidae > Penaeus > Penaeus japonicus. Next base: position 13,024,025 of record NW_028234425.1, on the reverse strand, counting down.
GGTCTCTTGTATTACTTCCCCGGGTTAGTCGTCCGGCTCAGTCACATGTTGAGAGTTATGACCGGGGCTTTTAAAAAGCGCTATGCCCGGGGCATGAACGAGAAGGGTGGCAGTAAGACAGGCGAACTTTATCCAGTGACAGCCCCTTTCACTTACTGACATAGAGTAGCTTCATAGTATTATTTTTTCTAGTCAGATGTCTTTGCATTCATTTCGTTCATGATTTATGAGCTGAACGGGTATATTAGAGATATAGTCTTATCTCACAAATCTCGCTTCTGCGGGATTTCTGTACATTATACAAGAATAGATTTTCATGAAAATACTTGTTTAATTAGTCCTTGAGTTAGAAAAAAATATGTAATCCACAAGGAGTTATGTAGTAAAAATCAAAATTGTGGAAGTGGTAAAATAAATAGTTTAAATTTGTGCAGAATGACATTTTGCACATACAGTTTGCTAAGTACTGCCATGATTCAGTTGCTTAGTTTCCTTCATGCAGTTTTTCCAATTTACATCCTTCTAAATGCATGATCTCAAGTAAAAAATACCATACATACCATCACAAAGGGTATTAAAAAAATATTCATGTTTATAATTTATTGACATGAGCATATTATCACAAGACAGCAAATAAAATAAGCATGTAAGACAAAGACCGCATCCGGTCAAACTGTCAGCACTGTAACTAGAGGAACACATTCAGTGTTGTAGGAATATGTGATCTCTAAAGAATTTTATGGAAATGCAGAACTGGAGCAGTGCTAAACGCCTAGCAAAAATGCAGTGAAATGAGCCAATGGCAATATTAGGTGCTGAACCATCTTACAGCTCGCCAACTTACAACTTGGACTACTTTAATTATTACTAGTTTTCATCTAATAAGATGTGCTAGAAGAAAATTCACTTCATTACTTCCACTAATGACCAATCCGAACAAAACATCTTTTTTATCTTTAAATGCTATACATCTGGCTCAATTTCTTATGGGACATGGGACATTTTTCAAGCTACATATACTCTAGTGTCCAATTGGATATAGAGCTCCTCCATACAAAATGTCCAACTATGTGATGTTCTTCTCATAAAAAAAAAATAAATAAATAACTAGCCAATATTTACTTGCATGACTTCCACTCATGAAGCTAGTCCTGAAAAAAGCACATCTAAAGCATAATACTGCTAACATTTTGGTCATGTGAATGAGGAATTAGTGAACACTGATTTGGGAAAACCCTCTATACATATAATTAAATATTCAAATAAAGGACACATTTCAATGCAAAACAAGAATAACTTACATTACTTCCATGTGAGTATTAGCTTCCTTCCCAAGTACACGGTACATGACAATGAAAATACAATCCAATACAGCCCAGATGTTCTTACAAACTGTTCCTTTTCTTTTGTTCTGTATCTCGTAGACTATGAATATAAATGCCATATAAATACAAAGAGGAAACTTGTAACAGATACAGCGATAACTGATTACATGTCGAATTGAACTCAGTTTAAGGGCCTGAATTATTCTATCTACTCCACTTGCTGACATCTCAGTAGCCCTGATCATCTCTTAAAAAAAGAAATAATGAAAATCATAAAAAAAAATAAAAAATAAATAAAAAAAAATGCAAACTCTCTTTACACTTCAGAGAAAACAATTCTTAAAAGCTATATTTGCAAAAATCAATTTGATACTGTCTATCATAAAACTTAACCCTATATTTGCCTGATACAAGCAAAAAGATTTGTACAAAAGATGCACACAACTTATGCAACAAAAATTCCACATTGAAAAGTAACTAAATATGACACTGTTGTATTCAGCATAAATGAGAGCACACATACTGTATCATTTTATCATATTCCAGTACACTGGACTATGAAATGAAAGTAACTGCAAAGTTAACATACATTTTCACAAATACTCCATGTGTAAAGAAGCCAATGAAATGAAGGCAAGGGTAATCGTATATAAATCCTCGATCTACACTATGATGTATCACATACCATTAAGTAAATCACAAGCTATTATAGAAGTTCTCCATTCATGCTACATACATTATTCATTCTGATCCCAACAGCACGTTTCTTTCATTAATTAATAATCTTCACTCTTTAAGATCCACTGATAATTTAGTAATAACTTACCTACTCTGCTGTATAATTCTATTCTTTTGTCTATTTCCTCCTTTTCTTAAACTTTAGTGACAATTTTTTTTGTGACTAAAATGCATCATATAGCTTTTGAAATTTTGCACTGGTATCTAGTAATTCACAATAACTTTCTTTTAACTTTGCAAACAGTTTCATTGGACCTAAATAGATATACCAATATAATATTAACTTTAAGATTATGCCTTCTTATCTTCTCTCCTGGCTATGAATAAATTTCAAAACAGAGAGTGAACTGTTTATAAGAATATCTATGAATGGTTTTTGATGAGTCTTTCAAATGAAAACCAAATCTCCATTCATGAAACAGAGATCTTATGACGGTAACAAAAAACAAAGCAATGAATGGATATATGATCATTCTACAGTACATCAACATTAACAGACCCCACGTGCCTGTGTTAGACTCACTCACTTGTACACAACACTGATTAATTGAATTCTGAAACATCTGTAAACCAATCAAAATGATGAAATAAACATTTCATGTTATATACAGCACCTTGGTGGATGTCTTCAACAGATCACAGTTGACAGCACTAATTGTTTTTTTATCACATGTGTGCAACAACTCCCCAAGCTTTTAAAACATTCTCTGACTACTTGAGAATCACAGCTGATGTAGCCTGTAAACTTTCAAATGGGATGCTTCAAATTGCGTGATTTATTTCCTACAACAATGTTTATAGGAATATAAATACATACAGTATTTTATTGTGTTGATGAAATGCAGCTTGACAGTAACAAGATAATACAAAAGCTGCACATGAAATAAATATGGATATTAAGATCAAAGAAATGGTATCAGGTTCTGATAATGCAAGAATGAGATGGAAATGAATGAATATAGACCAGACATAACATATAACTGTACAAAAAATAAATATATACTTAACTTCCCTGAATAACACATAAAACTAAACTGATATGCAAATTTATTAACTTAAACCTACAACACCAGATATCATTTATTATAAAGAAAGAACATCATTCTAAGCCCAGTTTCATTTAGAAGATATTCTTCTACTGTGTAATTATATAATCACTGGTTTCTCTTACGAATTTCTGAAAACTGACATCTTCAATTTAAATCTCCTATCTTTATCTATAATACCCAATAGTACATTCAAAATAATAAAAGAATGATAAATAACTAATCACTAATAAATGTCAAATTTTACTTTCATTTATTTTAAAAATTAACTGTCAGTTTCAAGTTTAACCTGTTCATGTATTATTTCTAACACATCATGAAATGAAACCCTCCATCCACAGTATTTCACATCAGTAAATTTACTTAAATTTTTATGAAAGTGTAAGCATGTTATTAATCTGATGACAATAGAAATTTCTTTATTGACGTACAATGTCCTATTTTATTATTTTTTTTTTACTGCTTCCTTAGTGATCTCCCAGTTAAGCATAGGTCTACTTTGACCTTGTATTTCTGAATTATATCAAGACATCAGTCTAATATAAAAACATACCATCATGTTTGTGAAAACCTTTTTATCCAGCGACCACAATAACTTAATAACCATCCCTGAGGTAAGCAGCTCATACATGCTAACATGTCATATACTGTATGTGTGTTAGCAGTATTCAAACACAGCAATCCTTCTTGAACTGAAAATATTTGTAACCTCAGAGAAAACATCATCAGGCTCCATTACAAATATACTTCAAATATTAAGCAGCAATTCCTTTCCTTGACATAAAGCACAATTAGGATCTTCGTTCTTGGAATGTCTGAGGCTGGTCCCCCGCCACTACTCACTCAAACATGGCAGATTCCTGTAAAAGGTAAGACAATAATTAGATGTCAATTCATCAGATAATCACCAAAAAGGTGAACAAGACCAAAATGTATAATGAATCTATTAATTC
>NW_028234425.1:13009963-13017463 GCF_977035675.1 Penaeus japonicus | reverse complement strand
TGTGTGTGCGCGCGCGTGTGCGTGTGTGTTAAAATTCATCACGGAATAAATTTTCACTTCGTACAAAATAAAAAAAGTCCATTATCATATCAGAAAGTCAGTATTCAATGAAACACTCTCCTTACCATAAAAAAGTATTCATGAAAAAGAAAACTCTTTCTCAGACAAAAGATTCAAAGACCATGACAATCAATACACATATGGGAACAACAGGGTTTCATATATTAGTAGATGCTCAGTCTTTCCATGCACAAACCCTCTCCTTTACTCTTGGCTGTATTAGTAGTGGCAACCTTTTACTTGTTAGTTTCATTAGCAATATGTGTTTAAGCAAGCAAACAGAATCCAATATACCAAGAACCAGTTCAAGAAGTTTTTATTTTTTCTGTAGCCTATGGAAGTAATGTTAGATCTCTGAAGAGGTAGAAAATAATCTCTGCTTTCGTGTACTAAAACAATATATAGATTATAGTACTGATGCATAACTTAGCGCATAACACCCACTGGTACTTCAATAAAACCATTATGCAGGATTTACCAAATGCAGGTTAATGTAGCCTCAAAGCATTAGAAAGCCTAATATTGGTTCAGTAATCTAGGAAAGTGTAAGGGCAAGCTCTGTAAGTACAGGCTGATACTGTGTTCAAACATATACCTTACCCTTACCCTAAATTTCAGTGTGCTTTAACGGAAGCTGAACTCGAAATGATTAGCGTGGGACAGCCTTCTGCCTGGCCCATGTGAATGGAGTGGTTTCCTTTAAACCTACTCAGAATGACTTTTAGCATTTCAGTGTCAATGCATTTTTTCATTTAAACTGTCCCTTCAAAAGAATCTTCCAATTGGTTTCCTTGAATTATGAACCAAGTTCTGTTAGATCTATACCCGAAGGAAACCCCTCCCAGTCACTGTCGTAACAGTCACAAATGTCATTATCACTGCAGCTGCAATTTTCTGTTTCACTATCACTGTACATAAAACCAATAAGGTTACGAGGCACCATTGTTCTTGGCAGAGGAGGGAAAGTTTCATCAACTACTTTGCTTTGTCGTATGTAACTGCAAAGAGAAGTGGTAGCCTATTAGCACACCCACAACTAAGTACATTTCTTACAAAGTATTCCTCTTACTCACAGTGTGATAAGCAAATATACATGAAGCAGTAAGAGGATACATTCATGCTCTATCAATTCTTCTGTGTGATTGCTAAATTATGTCAAAGAAGAGAGAAGCTAAGGTTTATCAAAATACATTTATTTTTCTAAACCAATCCCTTTAGTCATTTAGTCCATGTGAGAAATATGCATTATACCTTGCATAGGAGAGAAAATCTTGTAGTAATAACTTTATGGACAAAGCAATTCTTTTCTCTAGGGTGTTCTCCAGGGACTAAATCAACTAAAAATGCATTCACCTAAAGAAATCAATAAACAGATTACAGAAAAACCAATGCATGAGCACAAAAAAAAACATACTTAAATTTCCATGTAAATAGAAAAAAAAGCAACAGACTAATCTTCATTGATATTCAGAAGCCAAGAAGGTAGTTAATTTCAAAACCCTGTTGTTCCTACTTAGAAAGTATGAATTACTTATATTCAAAATAATGTTTATTAACCCACTCACGCCGGATGACGTGCTGACACGTTTCGTGGTTTTAGCGTCAGACGCCGCCGACGAGATATCTGGCCAAGGCCGGCGCTCGGGGTGAGCGAGCGGGCAGCCCAGGCCGTGCGCCCGAGAATCTCGAAGCGTTCGGATGATGCGTTCGAAAACCTCGGTATAGCGACCGTGCAAAGCCAGAATGGCCCCGGCGTGAATGGGTTAAGAACAGTTCCATATCTACATCTAAATATTCCATCAGGGTATGTGTGTATGTTTTGTCTGTATGTAATTATTTTATCATAAATGTACAATTTTTAAAAATCATTATGTTTTTCTGTATGTGCATAAGCGTGTGTAATTCTACTTGTGTGTAAGATAGGGCTGATTGGTGCATCCAACATTACTAGAATCTAAATTTGTGCTGTACATATTGCTTCATAAATCAGAAATAAATTCCTTACTTCGCAAATGCTTATGTTCGTTCAAAAAATTATGCGGTAAAAAATACATTAGAGACCTGTGGTACACCAGGCATTCTTTCATAATGTTTTACTTATCTACTTGCTAATAAATTTCATAACACTAAGCTTACAACAAAAATGATCAAGCAGAAGCATGCTAATCCAAAAACTTGGATTTAGATTTTAAAGAAATAACAATGTTCTTAACTAGGAATTTTAACTAGGTATGTTACATAATAATAAAAAGCTATACAATAAAAGGAAAGAGAATGTTATATACTTACGAGGATTGGAATGTCTGAGTTAGTTCATGCTTAAGCTCGCCTCTGTGGTTGATGGTAAATATTCGGGAAATTGGAATCCCTACAGCGCGATACGCCCACACATCCTGGAAAAGGGAAAATGTGTAAATATAGGTATTTCTAATATATTATACATCAGAGACCATTTGGACATGAATTAAGACTTAACTAAAGCAGGGAATAAACTAATGCCTAATGGTAACTGAAATAAAGTATAATAATTACTACTTCTACTTCTACTACATATCTATTATGTTCAGTAGTCAATGTCAAAGTAGAAGTAATTTCCTTACTTAAAAAATAAAGTATCTAAGCCCTAGGAACGCCTATTGCTAAAAGGTTTCCTTAGAACAAGAATATAGACTTAAAAAAAAATACAATTAATGCGAGATAACAGCAAATATTCTTTACATAATACAAAGTGACAAAAAGAAATCTTACATTGATCTTATTTCCATATCCGGAGTAGAATGGATTTCTACCGGGTGGATAAAGTGCTTGGATATCCCTTAAACAAGAGATCTTGAATTCCTCAGGTTTCTTTTCAATGACCTCACGATGGAAAGCTTGTACTAGGGATGTAGGATTGAGTAATAGAGGTCCATCAGGAAGTGACAGGTCCCCTTGTTTGATGGAACGGAGGTAGTCCCGAGTGATACGTGCCTGTCCTGTAAGAAAAAAAAAAAGTGATTAGTCTTCATTGAAAGTTCATACAGTATTGTATTAACTACCTGACTACAATTACAATTTAACCTGTTTTTCCCCCATTGCATAATCCAAGCTGAAATACCAGCTTTGAGCTATTCTTGGTCCGGCTAAGAGTATAGTAATTTATAATAGGTGGAATTGCAAATAATGATAGTAGTCAAATCAATACAAGCATCAAAATCTAAGAGAGGAAAATAATAAATCAATTAAGTAGGTGCATGAGCTGTCTAAATATCTAATAATGGACAATCTGTTATAAAAATTTAAAGGTACCAAACTAATGTAGAAAAAGATAACATCACTCAACAATTTCATTACAGGTACAATCTCCAGCAATTTAATGTGAATATATATTAACTAAACCATACAGACAGAAATGTATAAAAAAGTAAAGAATCTCTCGAAAATGCAGCAACATTCTTACCAATAGCTCTTGCAGACAGGTACAAGAAATGGTAGCCATTGTTCTTGATTTTGGTGAAGAGTTGAGCTACCCCACTCTGGGCCCAGTCCTTGCCTAAGATGGGCAACAGATGCCCTAGCACATCAGATTTAGTTATAGTGCCATCAATATCTGATACAACAATCTTATCATCATGATTCCAAAGGAAGATGTGGCACTTGCAACGTGTTGTTCCCTGGTAGGCTGTGGTCACAGAGAATAAGGCTTCATTGCTTCCTTCTCTCAGGTTTAGCTTTTCCTGTAAAAGAAGAGCTTGAATCATAACCAAATCAAAGTACATTACAAAACCCGTTGCATGATCTAACTCTGGATTTTAATCAACTTAAACACATGATCACCAAACTACATTGTTGAACCTTTATTTCTGGGAAAATCAAGACGTTATTTGAATATGCTGACTTTTTTATTCTTTATATAAACTGCATGTAAATGAACTTTGATATTGATTATATTGATTATAGTAAGTCAAATAAGTAAAGTAAAGTATTGCATCTAATACCCCTTAGAAATCATCAAGAAAATATCCAAAAGGAAGACTACTTACAATCTGTTCAGAAGTCAGTCTCAGACTCTTCTTGTAGCGGTCTCCAGAAGGCCTGCGGTCCTTCCTATCTTCAAGATCCTCAGATTCAGAGGAATCTGTCCCTGGAGTATGACCGTAGAGTCCCTTCTTCTTTGGAGTGCCAGGTGGGGTGGTTTGAGTCTCAGCAGCTGTAACCTCAACAAGGTTTGGGTCACTGGGATTTAGGATCTCCTCTGTCATGGTTTTCTGGCCACTCTGTTGAAAACAATATCATTAGAAAACAATTTTTTTTCTGGGATCAAAACTTGAATTTTCCAAATATTTCAGAGCAATAAATCTCTTGGGATTATATCTGAAATCTTAAATTAACCTTATGACGACGGTGCGTCACACCCATGTGACACAGCTAAATTCCCGATGCCGGGGCGTCATGCCAGCGTGACATTTCAAATGCAATATTGCAATGGCCCAGCGTAGGGTTTTTCGCATAGCGCGTGCCCCGTCAGGAAAGGGTTAACCCTCTCTGGACGGGTGGTACAATACTGTACCGCTCATTCAAAAGCCCAGTGGCCGAGCGGCACAATATTGTGCCAGCCATTTAATTGATTTAGGCCTAAGCGCTTGAAAGCCCCAGCATTGTGACATTCAAGGCTGGAATGCCCGCGTCGTGCGTGGGTTAATTAGAAGTAAAATGAACACATATATACAAATATAAATTATCTAAAAAGTACCTCCAAAGAGCCAGAAACTTGTTCCTTCACTCCACTTTCTTCGCTTTTATTCTGGAGAGCATCAGCTTCCTCTGGATTGGTGCGCCTCCAAGAGAACCAAGAGTATCCCTTCGACTCGGACCTCTTCCTGATCTCCTTTTTGGCCATATGTTCCTTACAGAGAGCTTCTGAAAGTTTCTGTTAAAAAAATACATATGTAAATATCAAACATAGATTTGGATGAGATATCATCAAAAGTGACTCATTCTACAATCAGGAGATAAAGATGTGTTTTGTACCTATTGAAAACATAATATCTATTATATAAAACTAAAATGCATCAGGAAAGGAACTTGTTTTAATTTTCGTACATGTTTGGCTAGAACCCTCATTACCCAGAATTAAAAAGAGTTATCCAAATATACCTGAGGCACAGGTCGCTGGAACAAGACGAGAGAGAGAATCTGCGGTGAAACAGTGCGCCAATTCAGGTACTTTCCCCCAAACCTAACAACAAGGTCAGGGTTTTCAAGAATTTGTGGATTCTCACAAAAATCATCGTAAGTGACTAGACTTTGCATAAAGAGACTCTCAGGGAAGTCTCCCTCATATTCATGGAGGCGGCCACACAGTGAGAAGGCAATGTCGTGGTATCCCCTGCAAATAGAAATAGAAATACAATCACCACAATGAAAAACAGTGTTATCATTATGCCAATTTTTATCATATTCTTTTTTTTTTTACATCAGAAATCATCACCACTTACTTGTAATCAAAGATAGGATGCCTATAATCTTCAAAATCTGAATCGCTGCACAGCTTTGGTCCACCAATGGCTCCCTCGACACTGTGCGGAGACTGAGGCAGGGAAGGACCGTTGCCAGATTCAACATCGTCATCCTTCACAGCACTTGCTAAAATTTGAAATACACTTATTGTTAAAGGTTTTTCTTTTTTTTAGGGCATGAACTCTGCCTTAAAAGTTCAAATGCATTTTCTCTGAAAATATACTATGCTCTTTGTAAAGTCTACATAATTGTTTTTAAATAAATAATTAGTTTCAATATGGCCATAAATATATGATACAAGCATATTCAGACAAGAGCACATCCATAAATAAAACTATAAAATTACAGCAACTCCCTACATTTTCAACATGCATTAATAATAACAGATATCCCATTTCATTCTTCTAATACTAAATTTAACACATCCACAGATACACTAAATCTTAAAAATACATTATACAGTACTGTATATTCAATTTAGAATATATCAGATGGACAACTATTTTCATTATATACAATTAAAACCATTGATTCCCAACTGGGGTTCCCCTGACCATTCTGCAAGAAACCATAAAATAATTGTGTGCTGTTACAAAATGAGTGATATTAATTCATAATTTCTACTCACAACACATCACAACCATTTTCCAGACTCCAACATACTTGAACGTGTCAGTCAGTACAATGTTAGTAATGAGCAAATACTATCCATGAAGTTAAGAAAAAAATTGTACAATATACATAGGGGTTCCTTGGGAAATGAAAAATTACAGAGGTTCCTCCAAGGTGTAAAGGTTGGGAATCACTGATTTAGAAAAACTTCCCAGCTTAATTTTATATAAAACTTCTTTTCGTTTTTTCAAATCTCATTTAATGCAAAGTACATTTCATGCAGTTTTAAATATACAAAAAAAGTGAGCCCTTACAAAAAGCGTGTGTGTCTCAGGATTCAATTTATTTTTAACTGTGTCCATATAATTTACACAAAACTATCTGAAACTTGAACTACCACTGTAATCTTCCCCAATGGTAAAACAATGTCTCAATCCTTTGGGGTAATAAATATAATTTCTTAATTAACTTACACCATTAAAAGAACAGACTTGATATCATATTATTCATCTCCTTGCATATTACATGGTTAGTGAATTATACAAAGCACTATACCTAATTAGCTTTGCACCAGCCAGCATAATGTATTAGCAGCCTTACAACTAGAAGAAGCTTTGAGCTTTAGAAAGAAAATATTTGTTTAAATACCATTGTCATAGTTACTAGAACAATAAGTATTTATTTCAGTTTCATCACCATTGTCAATCCAAATTAATTAACAGTCATTGGAGTATTCTTTTGGTAAATTGGAAAACAGTTGAAGAGTCTGTTACACCAAAGCAATGAAGTATCAATAAGAACAGAATGATTTATTATCATTATTATTTCACCATTTTTCATTTTTAATGTTCCTTGTAATCACAGAATATTTTTTTAGAAAAAAAACAGACAAAAGAGAAAATTGTATTACCATGATTTGATACCAAGAGCTATTCCACAAATGAATACAACTGATCGAAAAATATTTTTGTAAGTATATCTTTACAAAATTACTATCCTTTACTAATAATTCTATACTAATATGTAATCAATATCAGATCATGACTGATATTACGAAATGGTTAACTATTACTGTCTCCTATATTCCGAAGACATGGATGCAATCAAATGGTAGTAATCAATTTAAAATCTCGTTTCTGCTCACCTGTTTTTAGCTAAAATACCCAAACAATTTATATACCTTTGGAGTTAGTATGCAAATGAACTTTTCAATAAATTACCACTTCTTACATTATCAACCAAACTGGATTAATCTGCTGAAAAATACAACTTCACACAGGTTAAATTTCAAGTTCAGTCTAAAAGCAAAGGCACATTGCAAACTACTTG
>NW_028234425.1:12989963-13004963 GCF_977035675.1 Penaeus japonicus | reverse complement strand
CATTACATGAAATTCAAATAAATAAAATAGGCTAGCGATTTTTGTGCATTCTATATTCTATTATATATATTGTTTGTTACGGGTCGCGACCAGTCCTAGTAGAGGAGCTGCTACTTGGGAGTGATAAATGGGGAGTGCAATGGTAATAATCTGATGGCAGCGGTGATGCATTCATGCTGAGCATCAAACTGCATTGCGTGTTTTCAACACTTGCCACCAGCAGCGATGTGGTATGCACATTACGAACTACGTTACATTTAATAGTCACTACTTCTCTAGAACATAAGTAACATTGGAAAAGGGGGTAGAAAAGATACTGAGAAATCATAACTACAGAAACGCATTGCTCTTTGAGGTAATTACCGAAAAGGATTGAGGAAAGTAAATTGGGTGTGTCCATTCCATTCAGGGAAACGAGGGATACCTTTGGGCGTAACTCAGACTGCAGTGGTGTGTGTGTGTGGGGGGGGGGTTAACACATGAGAGGAGGGAGGGGGCATGCGATCACATGACGTAACGATGCAATATGGCAACATTGCGTATCAGGAAGGCAGTGCGCCTACGTAATGAGTGCTGAAAGTGTTGCCGCGGGGAGGGTGGAGCAGATGTGGCACTTAGTTTAAAATGGACACTGATAAACGGCCCCGAAAAGCTAGTAATATGAGAAACTCATGTTGTGGGGGGTAAGATAAATAAGCGGAGAGCATGAGTGGATATAACATAAAAGGTTCCACGGAACACCCATACGGAAGACAGGGAGTGGGCGAGGGATGAACCAGGTGCAGTGATGCAGTAAAGGGCGGAGTAGGGTATTGGGCGGGAAACGCAAGATCACGTGACCAGACCGACCCGTCCCAAACCAGTCACAACTGCTCTCTCAACCTTTCTCAACCTTCCTCTCCCCTCCTCCCTTCTCCCTACTCTCTACTGAGTCATGCCGTAAAACTTCCCAGTCGTTTCGCCGAATCATAAGTGCATTAAGGGATTACTATCTCTATAGCGCCTCTTTATATTGGGACATGGACGGAGCACCGAGGCTGAACAGACACTTGGAAGGGAAAAATACATACTCGAAGCAAACGTGTTTCTCGCTCTTCCCGCCGAGTGTCTGGCAATGCGGCCGATGTGAAAAGGCTATCCAATTATATTTAGACATATCCCGGCCCCCTTATTGGCATATAATCCTAACAAATATGATAATTGAAACAGCACTGGGACGTATCGACCTTCGTACTCTGGTAAACAACGTCAGCTGATGACCTCCAGCTGCCGCGACTCCACGCTATCCTTTGCCCCTCCCCTTTCCTCAATGCTACTGGACTCGCACTCTCCAATTCGTTAAGAAAACGATCACGCCCATATCAGTATACATATTTACAAAAAAAAAAAAAAAAAAAAAAAAACATACAAACTGAATAGACTGGTAGACTTGTAACGCCGTCTAAACATCCCAACCTCCGACCTTTTACCTGCCTTGGTTACAGTTAATTATTAGGTGCAGCCTAGCCTACACCCCGGCCACCACCCCCACCCCACCCCCACCCTTATCCACGTCATCCCCTATACATCGCCGTTTCCTTTCTCTCGCCACAAACAATTACAATTTCATCCTGTAGCATCTCACCCCAACGGTAAACACACCAACGACCTAGAACCGCAATTTTTAGATATAGGTCATCTGAGCTTTGGTCCAGGGGGTCAAAGTCGTCATACGAATTTAGAGGTCATGGCGCTTTTGCCTATCGGTTTGTTTGTTTGTTTGTTTTTGTGTGTGTGTGTGTGTGTGTGTGTGTGTGTGTGTGTGTGTGTGTGTGTGTGTGTGTGTGTGTGTGTGTGTGTGTGTGTGTGTGTGTGTGTGTGTGTGTGTGTTATTATCCATCTCCATCTCCTAAGACTATATAAATATGCTGGGATATTTTTTTTTCAATTCACTGCTTTCCTTTCACATCTGGAAATGCTGCACGGTAGCGCGGAGTAAATTGTTTAACCTCCCACGTTGCTGGAGTGAATGTAATGCGCTCATGGGCAGAAGACCGGGGCCGTTGGAGAGAGCCGACTTTTTGACACGCTGAATGGGTGTTAGACATTGTGGGCAAGGCTCTCTTTGTTGGATGTCACTCACTGCCTCTGGACCTCTTTATGGCTCTCTATGGTTCTCATTTCTGTCTGTCTATCTATTTGTCTGTCTGTCTGTGTCTGTCTGTGTGTCTGTCTGTGCGTCTGTCTGTCTGTCTGTCTGTCTGTCTGTCTGTCTGTCTTACACACAAACACACACACACACACACACAAAGAGAGAGAGAGAGAGAAAGAGAGAGAGAGGAAGAGAGAGAGAGAGAGAGAGAGAGAGAGAGAGAGAGAGAGAGAGAGAGAGAGAGAGAGAGAGAGAGAGAGAGAGAGAGAGAGAGAGAGAGAGAGAGAGAGAGACTTAATTTAAAAGACCAAACCAACCGACTACGCAAAGGACAAAGCAGGAGACAAAACAGAGATCCAGAACTGAAAGTACCGTCAACATGCCCTTTCCACCACTACTGCCCGGCCTTGCTCTCTCCCTCCCTCGCTCATGGCCAGCAAGACTCTTAAATACGATCATCTTTTATTTTGCTACCGCTCGAATCAAAACCTTTTTTTTTCTTTTCTTCGAGCGAAGGCAATCGTGTTTCGCGACGGCTCTCGCATTTCGATCGCCTTGTGGATTCTGCGCCCATGTCCATATCGCGAGCATTGCATTCCGATTGGTCTCGCTCCATCACGGGAGCTTTGAGGGGGGGGGGTCAGCAGGCGGGGTGACGCGTGGGAGGATAGAGGTGGGAGGGGGGAGTAGGGCAGGAGAGGCGTGAAGGGGAGAAGGAGGGAGAGGGTAAGGGGAAGGGAGAGTAAAGGAAGGGGAGGGGAGGGGAGGGGGAGGGGAGGGGAGGGGAGGGGGGAGGGGAGGGGAGGGGAGGGGAGGGGAAGGGAGGGGGGAGGAGGAGGAGGAGAGGGGAAGAAGTGGAGAAGGTGAGGAGGAGGAGGGGGGAAGAAGGGGAGAGGATGGAGAAAGGTTAGGGAGGGAGAGGAGGAGGGGAGGAGGAGGAGGCGGAGGGTGGGAGGAGGGTGGAGGAGGGTCATCTGGTGCCTGCCAGACGGCTAATCTAAACGGCAGCAGAATAACGACCTTTCCAGAACTACACTCGTGCGCCCAGACACAGCAGATACCAGTGGCAGTAAAGTCGAGAGTCCTAGCGTTCAGCATGTCAGACGAATCCTTGTAGCTGGCGTTGAGTTTCACGTTTTTCATCAAGGTCTTGAACCCACCGCACAACGAACTTATTACGTCACTGGGCAATCAGCTGTGCCGGCTATCTTTAGCTCCAATGACAGCATGCACGTGCTTCCCTATAATAAGTGACCGGTATAGCTACGGGACGTATGCTATGGAGGAAAAAATGTGCTTCATTCAAATCGTCTTCAGTCAGGTTCTGATTTTTTTACCGTATGGCCAACAACCATGATCGTAACTTTCACAATGGCATAATCCATTACCATTGATACAGCTCATCTTTAGTATCGGCGATGTTGCTAATGTTGAATAAGCACTTCTTTCGGGCTTTTTTGACGTGCAGCGCGAGAACGTAACAACAGAGATCTCTCGAGCCGTCTTAACGAGGTCGAGAGGCTCAACGCGAGCAGCCAGGTGTCATTACAAGGTATCTGCGGCTTGTGGCACTTCTTGCATAATGGCTGCGCGGCGATTCCCAGGCAACTTCCCCTCTTCCTTCTCTCCTTCCTTCCGCGGACGCCAGACCAAGCTAACATCTGCGGTCGACGTCCCTTTGCGAGCCCCGCCTCAAGGAACGAGGAACACGCGGTTGCGCTCGTTACGTGTCTATTGCCCCTGCTCCTCGGCGACCAAGAGGCGGTTAGGCGAAAGGGAAGAAGAGCCATTCCTCTCCTAACATGGGCATGGAGATGTTGCCCTCGGTAAGACGTTCCGGGATTACCATTCCGGCGAAAGTGCTAAGGATACACAGCTTTAAGGGCCGCGCGGATACAAAGAGAGAGAAAAAAAATACGGGCAAATGAGGCAGCAGCCATGAGAGTGCCAGCGGAGGCAGGAGGGCGGCTGAGGCACAATGACGGTGCAACGTTGAGTGGTGACGAGGCCAACGGTTGGTGTCGGGATGGGATTTCAAACGCAGACGGTGTAAACGGACTTCCCTCTGCACTCCACCCAAAGCCAAGCTTTTTTCTCCTCTTTTTTTACTGGGAAGAGATAAGAAAAAATCCCTAAAAAATATCGGAGTGAGTAATCCTAGCCTTTCGCCCCCACCCGGCAGCGAGGGGTCTGGCTGCTCATGATGACTACTTCCGTCAGAGTTGCAGAGTCACAACGTACTCGCACTTTCCGCCACCACCTGTGCTCACAATCGGCAGATCCTAAGGCACGTGACAAGGCACACTTTCTAGCATATATATAACTCTACACGAATGTTCGCTATTGAAAACAGTCACGCTTAAGTAAAAGCGCTGCACGAGTATCACGATATCACCAGGGTGACCCTCAGCCCGCGCGGTAACACGGACACAATATTGGGGCCCCGGCAGCCGTGTAAGTTAGGTACCATCAAGCACTCTGTGTAGGTAGATGTTGCTATGCCAATGCCGCGTTCACTGCTTTGCCTTGTGCTTTCTCTTGCATCTTATCCCCTGTGATGAACATCAACGAGAACGCTCAATTCATACATGCAAAGCCGCCATAAAACATTCAGATCGCGTATCTCTTCCCACTTTCTCCCGTGACAGGATATCTTACTCACAAGCCCTATCAAGTACCGAACACACGCGCACACAAACTATATGTATATATAATACATGATATAGATATATATATATATATATATATATATATATATATATATATATATATATATATATATATATATATATATATATATATATATATATATATATATATATATATAATGAAAAAACCGAGTTAACTTTGCGATGGGCCAGCCGCTGTATTGGTCATTTTTCATTAAAAAGCCGTAAGAGCGAACGCTAAGTGCATAGCGGGAACACCACGACGCCCACAACAGCCGCAGACAACCCCCCTATCCACCCCCCTCAGACTGCAGACGATCCCTATCCCCCTATCCCCCTATCCCTATCCCTGCCGACCCCCCCCCCCTCCGTCGGTAATTACAGATGCAGGTAAACAACAGCAAAGCGCTTCTTGCAGTCATGTTTCCCACGGAAAGCTTCCTCCTAGCATTTTTTGACTTGTGAGTGAGTGCGAGTGCGAGTGTGAGTGAGTGAGTGTGAGTGAGTAAGTGTGAGTGTGAGTAAGTAAGTGTGAGTGTGAGTGTGAGTGTGAGTGCGAGTGTGTGTGCATGAGTGTGTGAGTGAGTGAGTGAGTGAGTGAGTGAGTGAGTGAGTGAGTGAGTGAGTGAGTGAGTGAGTGAGTGAGTGAGTGAGTGAGTGAGTGAGTGAGTGAGTGAGTGTGAGTGAGTGAGTGAGTGTGAGTGAGTGAGTGTGAGTGAGTGAGTGAGTGAGTGTGAGTGAGTGAGTGAGTGAGTGAGTGAGTGAGTGAGTGAGTGAGTGAGTGAGTGAGTGAGTGTGAGTGAGTGAGTGAGTGAGTGAGTAAGTGAGTGACTGAGTGTGAATGAGTGAGTGAGTGAGTGAGTGAGTGTGTAAGAGAGTGTGTGAGTGAGTGTGTGAGTGAGTGAGTGAGTGAGTGAGTGAGTGAGTGAGTGAGTGAGTGAGTGAGTGAGTGAGTGAGTGAGTGAGTGAGTGAGTGAGTGAGTGAGTGAGTGAGTGAATGCGGGCGTGTGCGAGCATAATCGGTTATAGACAAGCACAGCCAAACCTACTGAAGGATATGCAATCAATATCGTCTTTAATTAATATAACATTTTTTCATTCTAAATACACACACACAAAAGAAGACAACGAAACTTACAATCAAGATATTCAGCATGACAAGAAAACCGAATTCCCATGAAATCAGAGAGGAAAGTACGTCCTGCGCGCCATCCCCCCCATCCCCATCCCCTCCATTCCCCCAACCCCCCACCCACCCTCCTTCCGTCGCGAGATCTGCGGTGACGTCACTCCGGCAGACGACACTGCGGCAGTGACGTCACCTTACTCAGAGACGGGTCTGGCGTGATCGCGACATATAAACGAGGCGCTCAGCTTCGCAGATTTATCGGCCACCGAAGCAGCACGCGGAAAATCCTCATCCGCCATCTTTCTTTCTTTCTTTCTTTCTTTCTTTGATTTTTCCCACCGCGATGCAAATACCGAGTCATATTTATACCACAAGATTCGGAAATGTCGCAATGCCAACTGCTAACTTTCCCAGCGGTCTTTCCGGTTGGCTCATGAAGGCATCTCGGCTCAGTCGCGTAAGGTCGGTCGGGATCAGCCTCCTCCTAAACGGGGTTCTTTCGCGGCGAATAATGCGAGCTATTAATAAACATGCTGAAATGGAGAGAGGAAGCGGGACGGGGTGAGGGTGAGGGGGAAGAGGGGGAAGAGGGAGAGGGAGAGGGAGAGGGAGAGGGAGAGGGAGAGGGAGAGGGAGAGGGAGAGGGAGAGGGAGAGGGAGAAAGAGAGGAGAGAGAGGAAAGAAAAAGAGGAGAGAGAGAGGAAGGGAGAGAGAGAGGAGAGGAGAGGAAAGGAGAGAGAGAGGAGAGAGGAGAGAGAGAGAGAGAGGAGAGAGGAGAGAGAGAGAGGAGAGAGAGAGAGGGAGAGGGAGAGAGGGAGAGGGAGAGGAGGGAGAGGGAGAGAAGAGGGAGAGAGGAGGGAGAGGGAGAGAAGAGGGAGAGAGGAGGGAGAGGGAGAGAAGAGGGAGAGAGGAGGGAGAGGGAGAGAAGAGGGAGAGGGAGAGAGGAGGGAGAGGGAGAGGGAGAGGGAAGGGAGGGAGAGAGAGAGAGGGGTGGGAGGGAAGGAGGGATAAGGAAGGAGAGAGAGAGAGAGAGAGAGAGAGAGAGAGAGAGAGAGAGAGAGAGAGAGAGAGAGAGGGAGGGGGAGAGGAGGGGGGGGAGAGGGGGGGGAGAGGGGGAGGAGAGGGAGAGAGAGAGGGGGAGAGAGAGGGGAAGAGAGAGGGGGAGAGAGAGGGGGAGACAGAGGGGAAGACAGAGGGGAAGACAGAGGGGAAGACAGAGGGGAAGACAGAGGGGAAGAGAGAGGGGGAGAGAGAGGGGGAGAGGGGGAGAGAGGGAGAGAGAGAAAAAAAGAGAAAGAGAGAGAGAGAGAGAGGAGATTGGGGGATCCCAGCGGAGGTACTTTCCCACCCAGGGACCCTGCTCCCCCCCCCCCTTTTCCCCTCGCCCTGCGGAGGAAAACACAATACGGTGGGCAAGAGGGCATGGCTTTCATTCACAACGGCCATATGAGAAGTAAACAACCTGCCCCTCTCCCTCCCCTCCCCCACCCGCCCCCTCGACGCCTCGTGTAACGCACGGCGGATATCATCGTCCTTTCCTCCCTCCATAGGCCTACCGCTTCGACACGTGGTGAGCCACCGTATAACTTTGACCGTATCATATCTAACTGCCAACACCTTTGAGTTCTGTCTTTCTCTGTCTGTTTGTGTCTGTGTCTGTATCTCTGCCCCTGTCTCTCTGTCTCCCTGTCTCTCTGCCTCCGTATCTCTCTGCCTCCGTATCTCTCTGTCTCTCTGTCTCCCTGTCTCTCTGTCTCTCTGTCTCCCTGTCTCTCTGTCTCCAGCTCTTTTTATCCCTGTCTCTCTGTCTCTCTGTCTCCCGCTCTTTTTATCCCTGTCTCTCTGTCTCTCTGTCTCCCCGTCTCTCTCTGTCTCTGTCGCGCTGTTTCTTTAGACCTGTCTCCTTTTTATATTTTCAAGTGTTGTTTGTCATATCCTGAGGCAGCGCCCCCTACAATATTACATTTTTGTGCACATCGTCCACATTCCTTTTCCTTGATCGTAAGAATTCCAAATAACAGATATGCTTCCACTGGTCAATAAACCACAGCAAAAGAGCAGAATCAAGAACATGCTAACTATCCACACAGAGTGATTCTTAAAGATCTTTCCAATCCAACATTAACACACAGCAGCATCGCGAGAAACGACATCCAACGAGAGGATAATCCCCGTCGTTCCAGCGGGGGCGTTACTCGACTGGCATCTAATCACTCTGTGCCGAAAGGCGATTGGAAAATAGAAACCACACTCAAGCTCGACCTTCTGAATAATTGAACATAATGAGGGTCACGCGATCCAATAACATTCAAGTAATTACACTTGACTGAATCACCGCTGATTACCATACATACATACACCTTGCACGCGACACAGGGCAACATGCCTCCCCGCCCCCCCCGTAAACCCACGCAAGCAATAGTGGCAAGTCAGACACCCACCTCAGGCTTTGTTTCAGGGTGACGCGGGGGAAGGGAGGGCGGGAGGGGGGGGGGAGGTAGCATAGGACACCGTTCGGATTCCTTCTCGGAGGAGGTAAAGATTTACAAATAACGGAAATGCATCACTTGACCCATTCGACACAATAAAATGATATCAATGATGAGGAAGAGGAGAGACATAAGACAATGTTTATGTTATCGGAGGCGTGGACAGGGGAGCAGGATAACATACATGGACTTTGGCCTCGATGAGAGATAACATTTTTAACAGGTCTGGCTATGATGACATCAAGGTTACCAAATTTAACATAATGTCTTGAATAGATTTATTCAGCAAACTTACTTTATCGATGGCACTCTATTCGCAGAATATTAACAAGATAAAAAATGTACTGATTACTGAAGACAATGTGCTCTAAATAAATAAATAAATAAATAAATATAAATATATATATATAATAATAATAATAATAAAATAAATATCAATAACGAATCAATAAATATGAACCTCGTTACACAAAATATCTACTAAAAACGTTACGTGAAGATTAAGCAATTTTCATCTTCTGAAGTAATCATTTATTTCTCGAGGTGTGCTGATAACGAGAAGGACAAAACACGATAATAAGCTAAAAATAGCCAAACGCATCAACTCGCCGCCATTAGCATCCGACGAAGTGCTCTATCACCGCTTCTCTGAACAGTGCACTTCCCGTACGGCTAAAAATCCCTATTGCAATTGCCATTCTCAACGTAGCCGGCGCAGTACTTGCTTGGCCAGGACTTCATCTTTTTTTAGGAGTGCCACGAGTGATGATCGGGGAGGGGCGAGTGCCAGCCAGGAAAATTGCGTATTATACCTCAGCCGCCGGTCGGTCGCCAATAGCCAAGTATGTCCTCGTGTGAAATACAAATGCCAATACTTTAAAGTATCTAAATACTTTCGCTGACTCTTGTTTGGTGCTGATTATTCCTATTGGCAAAGTCAGTCATCCGATTACTAACAGACTAAACCGATTAATCTGAAGAACGAGGTAAGATTTAAAAAAATAACAGGTTTTGTAAACAAGTGTTCAAAGACCTGAAAATGTGCGGTAGGATTAACGGTGCCACATGTGCGTCTCGACACCACCAAAGGAAGAAGCGAGATGTGTCAACACGGCGCTCTATCTGCCTCGTTCATTCTTTGGCCAAATGCAAGTGCAGGTGGACACCCATCCTCGCCCAACGTGAACACATGCAAATACATTTATACACATACAGCCGTACATACATGCATCATACATACATCCATACATAATATACATCCATATATCTATACATACATGCATACATACATACATACATACATACATACATACATACATACATACATACATACATACATACATACATACATACATACATACATACATACATACACACACACACACACACACACACACACACACACACACACACACACACACACACACACACACACACACACACACACACACATGCATTCACACAAAGATCCTCCCAGGTCCCCCCTTCCGCCAACACGTGTTTTTTGGCAGGAGCCTCACCACCAAGGAATGCTACAACCACATGACTCTATTGGCAGGAGGGAGGCTCAAGAGAGGGGGGAGGGGGGAGGTTAAAAACAGGTGTCCTGGCGTACTGTCATGTCATGTGCTCACCTGGTGCGCAGATTCCACTCGATTCAAGTAACTTATTAGGACATAGCCTCGGGTCCTGGCGTGACGTCACACCTCTGACGGGTGCCAATAAAAGCACTGAGGAGTTATGGCCAGACGCACTCTTACTTTCTAATTGTTCATCGACTTCTAGTTTGGTTGAACTTTCCTCCAAGGCCGCCGTTCCCGAAGGACTTGTTAGGCCTAAGCTACCGCCTTGGAATGCATGCCTCAGGAGTGAATAACCTACCCTTGGTCTTAGCAAAACTGAACCACACGCATTGTTCATGAAAGAAAAAGTGTTTCACTACTCTAATACGAGATGATTTGAATATTATCGAAGTGTTCACAGCATTCCAGATCACCGTCGAGCCTAAAACAACCCGACTGTACCACTGCCTATCTGGAGTAACTCACAAGAAATGGGATATTGTATTCTATCAGTTAATTCTCTTTTCTTTATTAGTACTTCTCTTTCGCCTTCTTAGCGTCACCAGTGGGAAGGGTTAACGTGGATCAGCTGCGGATTACAGGCATGTCCCACTAAATCCATCTTAAGGTACGGTACCTTGCCAGTAAAAAGTATTGAGGTCCCTCGACATAACTAACAATCAAGAATATATATATATATATATATATATATATATATATATATATATATATATATATATATATATTTTTATTATATTTTATACATATATATATATATATATTTTTTATATACATATATATATATATATATATATATATATATATATATATATATATATGTATATATTATATAATATATATATATTAAAGCCATACCGGTGAAAATTTTACAATCAAACAGTTCCCTTTGTTGAGATCATCTAAATGAAGACTGCCTGGTGATATCACGTCATATCTTCAACATCGTAATCCTCGCGTAGGGCCGTTTATCTTTTAACTGTGTTTCTAATACCGTATTAACGCGTTGATAAAATTAAAGGAAGAAAAAAATGCTGAGAAACTCGCCACCCCCCTTTCCTCCGGCGCAGGAACGAGGCATATCGTGTTTCAATATACTACAGGAGACTCGTGGACCGCTCAGAATACACCACACCTACATAATCCATTTACTCAGGCTCAGTACTCCAAATCTGTGAGCCCAGTTCACTCGAGGTTCAGTATCGACAGAACTTACCTCCACATTACTTGTTTAATTAAGTACCCATGACGGAGTTGGTACAGAAGGCAACAAAAATGTTTTAAGAAAGTTTACACAACCACAACCCTATATTTTTGACAAAATCCCCTTGAAACAATCTTCTAAGAACATAGTCATATGACCCCAGTCTTGCTCTGTCCCTGTCCCTGGCGTCCTAGTAACAAGGGACACACTAGGCTGCATCCACAACCTGACCCGATCCCGCCCGCACCCATACAAAGTTACTCCCCCAAGGCCCTTCAACACCCCCGTCCTCTTCACTATATCCTTTTATCACACCCCTTTGCACTCGACTCCGTCCCGGGTGGTCGAAGGAAACAAAGTTGCGTAGAAAAGGAGAAAGAGAGAGAGGAGAGAAGAAAGAGAGGGCAGAGGAGAAAAAAGTAGAAAGAGAATAAAGAAAGAAGAGAGGTGAAAAAAGAATAGAAAGAGGAGAAAAACAGAAAAGAGAGGTGAAGAAAGAAGAGAGGTGAAAAAAGAGTAGAAAGAGGAGAAAAACAGAAAAGAGAGGTGAAAAAACAGAGTAGAGAGGAGAAAAAAGAGAGAAGAGGAGAAAAAGAGAGAAGAGAGGAGAGAGAGAAGAAAGAAGGTCGACGAGAGAAGAGAGAGAGAGAGAACGCAACTCGGCAGTGGATGTATTATCTATATAAAGAACCAGTCATGTCCTCCAGGAACCCCTGAGACATAATCAATATATTGTGGAGGAACCGAGGTTTGGTAGACACTCTTCGGAGCCTTCGATTCCCACGAGACATAGGGCTTTGGAGGGTATCTCACGCATACCTGACACGCTACACCATAATGGCTCCAATTCACGCCTCACACCCTTCTCCCTATCGCTTGTCCCTCTCCATTTCCGACCCCCCCCCCCACACTCCTCCTCCTCCTCCTCCTCTATCCGGCACTAAGACAACGACCAAGATTTCTGTTCATATTCCTAAATAACTCAACCTTGACGTCAATGTCTGAGATCAACCTTGAATCTCATTCCATATCTGTCCGTATCTCACTCTTATCAATATCCCAACTCTAACCATAAACAACATTCTTGTTTCCACATCTATCCAGCTACCCCTTTCCCCTTCCCCTCACCCCTCACCCCTCACCCCTCACCCCTTACCCCTTACCCCTCACCCCTCATCCCTCACCCCTCACCCCTCACCCCTCACCCCTCTCCTCTCCCCCACTACCACCACCCCTCCCCCTTCTGGTGTCATGCATGAGAGCCATCATGACAACGACACCGCATACCAAGGTGGGTTACTTAACGAGAGTGAGGCTCACCTTGCCGGGGAATAGAGCCTAAGATATGCACATACTTCCCTCCCTTAGTGCCACTACGTAGACGGGGGCTCATCTGGAAGACTTCTTATGCAAGGACATGGCTTCTGCGTCCAGATCCCACTGACCTAATGACCTAAGACTCAGCAATTAAACCCTTTTATGGTGTAATCTGCACGTACCTCCTCCAAGCCCTGCGTTTCTAACCTGACTTTACTATATAACTTTCTATCTTTCATTTCTGCGAAGTTCCTTAACCAGGTTGTTTGCATAAGCAAGGTGTGTGACTGTAAGCTACCCGGTCGACGCGAGTACTTTAAGCCAGGCAAGGCAGTTCACACGGTTAGCAAAAGCTCCTAAAACTCCAAATAGTTTGAAAAGACCTGCGCAGCAACAAGAGGGCGGCCAACAAAAGCCGCCTAACAAAAGGGACAGCCTCCCCACCACCCCAAAACAGGTGGTACAGCCTTCGCACCAGAGCATCAACATCGTGGGAAGAAAATCATCGCGACAAAAGATGAAGGTCAACAGCCATTATCTTCATAAACAAAACAAAACAAAAGACAAGACTCCGTGAATTGCATCCGACGCGAGCGGGAAAGAGGGAGAGTGAAGAACAAACAACCTAGACTTTATGAATGACAAACCAACGACCAATGAGATTACGGATATTGTTGATTTTATGAACGACATACAACGACTAAGAAGGGGGAGGTGGGGGTGGGGGGAGGGGGGAGGAGGGATGAGAGTGCAGCACGAATGATCTCGACTCGACGCATTACGAAGAGCTACCAGAAAGGCCAAAAAGGGATTCTTTACTTACCACTTTTTCTCGGCTCCGTAGTACGCCCATCTTGCCGAAGCGGACGTGAAAGGGAGAGCTGATGTACGAGCCATCTTCCTGCCGTACCACAACCACATCGATGGCACCTGCACGTAAGATAGCACATTAAAAAAAAATACGGACCTTCAAATCAAACAACATTTTCATCCAACGAACCATATGAATTACATTAATATAAACATATCCAATACATTTTTTTTCTTCCAACTAAAGTTTTTAAAACTCAATTAAAATATAATAATACCTATATCATGGAATTATCAGCATTTTTGGAAATGGGAGAAACCCCAGAAACCATGCCATCATAAATAAAATGATGATGTGATATGAGAGAGAGAGAGAGAGAGAGAGAGAGAGAGAGAGAGAGAGAGAGAGAGAGAGAGAGAGAGAGAGAGAGAGAGAGAGAGAGAGAGAGAGAAAGGGGGAAGGCAGAAAAGGGAAGAATTATAAAGGTAAGGCAAAAAAAAAATGAAAGGGGAGGGGAAGGGTGGGATGCGAAGGAAAGGGAAAAGGGGTATAATGGCCAGACTGTAGTAAAAAGTGACCCTCTTAAATTTGTATCAGTCCTTCTTCGCAACAATAAATTGCGTAGGATAGAGGCCGGTAGGGAGAGGGAGGAGGAGGAGGAGAGGGAGAAAAAAGAGATGGGGATGGGGAGGGAAGAGGGAGGGGGAGGGGGAGGGGGAGTGGGAGAAGGAGAGGGAGGGGGAGAGGCTGAGGCTGAGGGAGACGGAGAGGGAGAGAGGGAGAGAGGGAGAGAGGGAAAGAAAGATAGAAAGAGAAGAGAGAAGAAAAAACGAAAGAGAAAGAGAGAGAGAAGAAAAAACGAAAGAGAAAGAGAAAGAGAGTTATATAACAGAACACTAAAAAGAGAAAGTGGTAGCAGGCGAGTGTCAGAGAAACCAAGTGTTTGGCGCGTGCCATATGTACTGTTCACCCACGAGTGGCTATGCGCTCATGGTTTCCTCGGCTCCCTTGCTACTAACAAAAAAGCGGCTAAGGAACCAAGCAAAGGAGAATGGGCAGTCGTTAGCGAAGCAAGCCTTTACCGCATGGGAAGGAGTGTAGTATTATGAGCGCAAATATGCTAATACATTAACATGAAGTTGTGACATGAGGGTTCGGCGGTGACTGTGAGAGAAGCCGTGGCATACGAAAGGGTGCTAATAAAGGGAACGAGGAGAAGGCGACGAGGCTGAAGTGAGCCCGGCGGTAGGGAGGGGGAGGGTGAGAGAGAGAGAGAGAGAGAGAGAGAGAGAGAGAGAGAGAGAGAGAGAGAGAGAGAGAGAGAGAGAGAGAGAGAGAGAGAGAGAGAGAGAGAGAGAGAGAGAGAGAGAGAAACAATTGAGAAACCGACAAACTAACCTGTTAAAGTTGCAGCATTGATCTCATTGTAGAAATCTTTGAAGTTGGATATGAACTTGCCGATGTAGTTCATGACCTTTCTAGACTACAATTTTCCTACGGCGGGGCACTGTCCCCCACTTAGTCCAAACCTGCATTAATCACGGGAGAAAGGCATTTGTTATATGGATAGTGTATCATTGTATGTTGAATAACACGGAAATCATTTTATTCACTAGCAGTCATTTCTCATGGACTGGTTTGCATGTTTGTACAGCACGAACGTTTCACCA
>NW_028234425.1:12964963-12967463 GCF_977035675.1 Penaeus japonicus | reverse complement strand
CCTCTCCATCCTTCTCCCACCCCCATATATGCTGTCGACGCCCGCACGCCCGCACGCCCACACTGTATACACCCACGGGGATTTCTCGCTCATTTCCATCATGCTTCTGGTTTGAGCCACGTTTTGTCTCTCTGAAGTGATGGGAGAGATTCTTGTCTCGGTGTCTTTATGTTGATCGTGATGTTGAGTGTTGCATGATGATATTGATGGTGGGACTGTGGTGATTATAATGATGGAGATATTGATAATGATATTGGGGATAGTGATTATTATAGTGATGGTTGTAGTAATTGTAGCAATAGTATGATAATAATGATAGGAGGAGCAATAGTAGTAGTAACGGTATTGTTGATAATGATTATTATGATAATCAATATGATAATGAAAATAATAATGATAAACAACAGTAATAATGATGTTAATGATGATAATAGTAATGATTCTAATAATAATCTAGGATAATGATGGAAATGATAATAACTATTGTAATAATGTTGATAACGATAATGATGATAAGAATGCCTATAATGATGATGATAATGATAATGATAATAACAGCAATAACAATATTTATGTCAACCATAACAGTGATAATAATGATGAGGCTAATGTTATTAGCATAACAATGATGATGATTATGATAATGATAATGATAATGGTGATAGGAATTATGGTAATAATGATAATTATTATAATGATAACAAAAGTGATGATAATGATAGTAAAAATAAGAAGGATAATTAAAATAATGATCATAAACATCTTAATGATAATGATAATGATAGTAATAATGATAATGATAATGATAATAGCAATAAGGATGATAATAATACGGATAATGATAATAATAGTAATACACATAAAAATAATAATGATAATAATACAAATAATGATAATAATACAAATTACATGATTATGATGAGGAGGAAGATCATAAAAAAATATGATATTAAAGATAAACTATGATAATGTGGGTTTCATTAGTCACATTAAATATTTTCATACATCTTGATATTTTTAGAAACATTATCAGAATTTGAAAAATTACAGAAAATGATATATAAGAAAAAAAAGTTTCTGTTCATTATCTTTCGTCGTCAAGTGTATCTACTGAGTAGGCCTACATAAATATTGTATTGTCTACCATGACCTTTATCAGTTACTGTCAGTGTTGTGGCATCTTATCATTATATTAATTACCTTGCTCATATTTATCGTATTTTGTGAGTCCAGAACCTTAACACTTAAATACTTCAATACAAAAAAAAAGTTTCAACTCGTTCCAAAAATAGGGTATTTTACTTGACTTTTAGGATTAATTGTCTATCTATATATTTATTTTTGCGATCTGGTTATCTTATAATTCATATTTGATGTTCTTCAAATAACAACATCCTCAACACTACTTTTATTATCATTAATCTCACCGCCATGATCAACATCATTACTATCACCGTTTATCTTAATCATCATCACCATTATTATCACTAGTATTTTTCTTCCTTTCTTCCTAACATCCCTTCGTCAACGAGCAAGAAATTTAGAAAAATACTTTGACATATCAACGTTTTCTCTAAGTATTCCAATGTCTCTCTGAACTTACGTAATTCTATGTACTTAATACAGCTACATATACAACTTGCTAAGGGGATAGTAGAACAGAATAAGGGTTTGTGAGAATATAAAGAGGAAGGTGGGGGGGGGGGGGGGTAAGAGGCGTGGGGGCGATACCCATTGTTTTTATTTATGCTTTGGTGTTTTTATCTTGGGTATGTTATATAGCTTATTCCCGGGGAGTAGCATGATTGGGAATTTCTACATGATGTTTATAGGAATGTTCCAGAATTTATGTAAGAGTGTGAATATATGTTTGAGAGTGTAAGTTTGTACGTACAACTCTGGGTATATTCTACATATTCTTAGTCACTAACTAGATCGAATGTAAAGCGTCTGTACTTCTGAATACAGTCTCGTGGAAATAAACATTTCGGATGTACAGAGATAAGATAGAGCTCGTTGGCTTTTCCTGTGTCTATGACATTATTTTCGTGTGTGTGTGTGCGTGTGTGTGTGTGTGTTTGTGTGTGTGTGTGTGTGTGTGTGTATGTGTGTGTACGTGTGTGTGTGTGTGTGTGTATGTGTGTGTGTGTGTGTGTGTGTGTGTATGTATGTGTGTGTGTATGTGTGTGTGTTTGTGTGTGTGTGTGTGTGTTTTTTTTTGTGTGTGTGAGAGAGGGTATGTGTGTGTGTGTGTGTGTGTGTGTGTGTGTGTGTGTGTGTGTCTATGTGTGAGCGTATGTGTGTGTGTGTGTGTTCTAAATACTAATACACGCTGCCTGTTGAGTCGGAAGCTCAGCTGGTGGCCTTAAAATGATCGATACGTTCCGGTCACTGACCTCGAGAACTCGGTCTCTATTAAACATAAAAGGGATTTGGCATTTTGATTAAAATATCTTGCGCTTGTATTCATTCTCATTGCTAAAGGCTCTTCATGGATGGA
>NW_028234425.1:12897463-12899963 GCF_977035675.1 Penaeus japonicus | reverse complement strand
AATTTTATGCTAAAACGATAAATAAGCAGACATTCTAACTTCCTTTATGGTACCTCATCTTCATGGTAATACTTAAAATTTTTGTTTTCATAATGACTATAGTACACTTAACACGTTAATGTTTAGTAAATAACTTTAGTTTAAGCAAGATTCAAGCAGATACCTTCTGATATTCGATTCTCGTACCATTTATCTACGTCACGACAAGATAATAATAATGATAATCATGACTGTTATTACGATTTTACTAACTGAAGACAAGCAGAAACAATCAGACGTTAGAATCGTGTGTCATTTTTACATGTTATGGCAAGATGGACCCATCTTGTCACGGCATCTGATGCCATTTGGATAAGTTCAGCGTCAGATATCTTTAATCTTCACTTCCTAATATATCACTATATAATGCTTTCTTTATTGACATTATCCTTATACATATGTACAGCCACACACCGTATGCATCTGTATTTGGGTTTATAACTCATAGGAAATCGATCCCCGTCTAGCATTCATGATCACAGATGCGAATAATAAGAAAAAAAATCAAAAGCGGCAAACGCGCTCTTATCGCAAAAAAAAAAAAGAAAGAAAGAAAAAAATGTTTAAACACATTCCACTGTACAATGGTTTCCAGTCAGGTTTAAGTATGTCGACAGCGTCTTTGATCTTGCTTTTTGCCAAGAATTTCTGTACTCCATCCTGCCCTCCGGTCTCAAGGAGGAAAACAGATTCTTTCATACATACCTATTTGCTGCGTATAGAAAAAAAATGGCTGTATATGAAAATCTCTCCCTCCTAATCCACGCCAAGAAAGGGGATTTTAATATCTTTCTTTCGCCAGTTTCCATATCTCGACCTGAACCGAGAATAAATAGCCTCTTTCATCCCCATACGCAAGACGCTCCTCTCACATCCTTTATTTGACCTCCTATCGCCTGTGACTTTTTGCACTTCTCCTCTTTTGCTGTTCTTCCCTCCCCTCCTTCACTCTTTTGCATCGTGTTCCACCACCCTTGCCTTCTTCAATATTTTCCCTTCTCAGCATCTTCTGGTCTGAAAAAAAAGAAATCCAGCTGGCTTTCACATATATAGAAATATCTCTATGTACAACATATTAATAAACACCTAGTTATTTAGCTAGATATGTGTATCAATTCCTCTTCCCATTAAAATGATGGCCAAGATGACATGAGTGAAATGAAGGAGTTCCCTTTGACCTTTGCAACCGGAGCGGTGACAATTATCCTCTGAACTCTATCGTATCGCGTTTGCCAAAGGTGTCATCTCCACATATTTAAAGGTGTATGTATTTATCAGTATGCCCTGAGCATTCTCCTCTTTTCCTTTAAATTTTAAGAACTGCTTTTTATGGCAGGACCAATTCCACACCTCAACAATCAAGTTGCTTTTTTCTGGCTAATGTTCCGGAAACTTAATGCAAATACGACCGAACATCCCGATTTTAAACTATGCCACATATACGAGTATCATCTAAAACTGTGACATGTACTACGTTCATTATTGTTTTAATCTCTACCGTGGCTCATTGCATCATCTGCTGAGCGCGTGCGTAGTCAGTCGGCCAAGACTGCTGGCGGCAGCGCTGTGCATCTGTTTTCCGTCCGCAGTTAATACTGAACCACAGGCGATGGGAGCTGATCTCTGGACGATGTTGCCTCTAGAACACGTAATACCTCTGGATAAGTGATAGGTATACATGTCGGGGTTACAGACTTGAATTGCGGTTTCTAAATATATGCTAGGTGATTATTCCAGAAAATATTTGTAGCCACAACTGCCAGGTGAATATATAGGTGATGCATTTCGATGTAGACTAATTTGATTAATTATACAATACTCACTAGATTGTCGTTTAGGTGGAACTCTAAAAGTAAATAAGTGGTTGCATGATGTGAACCATGTCTACTGATACTGAGTGCTGGAAAAAATAGTCAAAGAGAAATATATTTATTCCTTATTTACGATGCTACTGTTGTTCAAATAATTGTTATTTCCTTGTTGTTTTCTATAAGCAAAATAATACCCGTTGCCGGACATTACCGATTGCGAGATTAATGAGCAGTTCAATCTGCAACACTAGAGGAACACATCTATGGGTTTATCTTCTGTACAGAAACTACCACCACAAAAAAATAATTGCTATTTACAAACGTTCTCATTTTACTCTCTTGAATAGGGCGCCAACTTTTGAAGTATCAGCGCTTACGATATTTTCGTCCACAGACTGTTCTACTTCACGGCTTCCCAGCTCGCATCCCGATTCTTCTCATCGACATGGCGTGGTTTGACTGTTCATAGTTACTTGACAGTATGTGTGATCGACCAGTGCTTTGTGGTGAAGATCCAGTCTTTCCTGAAGTGCAGCTACCGACAGAAATATGGGAAATTATACTGAAAAAGTTGCAAGCGCCGGACCTGCTGAAAGCTGCCTCAGTTTGCAGTCAGTGGAGACATCTAGCGAGAGGGTAAGCAATTTATT
>NW_028234425.1:12837463-12842463 GCF_977035675.1 Penaeus japonicus | reverse complement strand
TATATATATATATATATATATATACATATATATATATATATATATATATATATATATATATATATATATTATGTGTGTGTGTATGTATGTGTGTGTATGTAATATATATGATATATATGATATATATATATAATATATATATATATATATATATATATATATATGCATGAATGTAATCATGTATGTATGTATGTATGTATATACATATATATATACATACGTATATATATACATATATATATATGTATGTATGTATATATATATATATATATTTATATACATATATGTATATATACATATATATACATATATATTCATACATTTGTGTATTTGAGTGTCGTGTCTGTGCGTAATGTAATAAGGGAACCAATGACACACCTCACAAAAGATACGCTAATTTCTCCCCTCTCTCCCTCAGGCAGTGGAGAGGATGGTAGGAGCGCGGGCACGAGGGGCGCCGCCCTTGGGAGGCCTACTCCTCCTGTTGGCAGTGGCGACGAGGGGAGTCCATGCAGATTTCTCCATCAAGGGCGTCACTTGGACCAAAGACACGGTAGGTGCTCATCGTGTTGTTTCGATGAAGACCCCTTGTCTGGGAGAGAAAGATGATAAGGATATAGATTATGATGATGATAATGATAATAGTAATAATAGATAATGGTAATAATGATAGTAGTAGTTGCAGTAGCAGTAGTAGTAGCAGTGATAATGATAATGGTACTGATAACAATTTTAAATAATGATAATAGTAATAATACTGATAATGACAATAATAGTAATAATAATAATGATAATGATAATAATAATGGTAATGATAATGATCTAATGATAATGATCTTAATAATAATAACAACAATTATAATCATAAGAATGATTAAACAAATAAAAATGTTGCTACTGCTGATGATAATGATAATTAGTGACCGTGAGGAAAAGAACAAGCTACTTTAATGCAATCAATATGAAAAGCAATATGAATAATGACAAAAGTAGGAGCATTATTATACTACCATTGACCATCGCATCAAAGGTCATAATGTCAGCACTATCAAGACCAAAATCAATGTCAGCAACAACTATGATGATATTGGTTGTGCTAAGAAAATTATGATAATGACGGTAATGATAGTAGGGATACAGTAAAGATAGTAATGATTATTCGAATAACGACAATTAGAGGGCAATTAAAACTAGCACTACTGTTATTACTGTTTAAGTTACTGTTACTGTTACTACTACGACAACTACAACTACACTGCCATTATTATTACGATTACTACTATTGATACACCTATAGTATATATTGTTGCTAATGATGATGACAATGATCACACAATTAATTAAGAAAATTACCAGTGTAATAAGAAACACTTAATAAGATAAAACGATATTGACACCAGACGTAGTATTAAATTAATAAAATTACCTCATTTCTATTTTTTCACCGTTTATATTTACATATCCGGTTTCTTGTATCTACCTTCCATCTAAAATTACATGTTCATATTTGTTTTGCATATATATCTATAGTCGACTTCAATGAAATGTAATTAAGGACATCAGTAGAGTGGGAGAGGAACTATCCCACTCTCGGACGTAAACACGAGTAACCTTGCTGCATTATAATTAAACGTATTGATCTTTTATGTACAAGTTTTCTTTCACATTAACCGTCGCAATATCCAAAAGTTTTAGCATTGTAAAGCTTTCATGGTTTTAGTCACGCAACTGATACATTGGTTATATCGACTATCGAGACAAAGGATATTGTTAATGAGAACAATAAGTTGTTTTGTAACGGCATTTCTTTTTCTCAAGTGATGTTTATGGAATCAGAAACTCATGTTACAAAACCATAATGTTTAAATTTTGATTATTGGGTCATGTAAGGTCCATTATATGGCCATTGATAGGAACAAGCTGATAGACCTTCCAGTATGAATTAAAGAATACATAAAATAATATTCTTTACGAATAACAGCAATAGAGGGAATGATACAAACAGATCACAGGGATTAGCTCTACCCTTACGTTAACACAGCACTTTTTGGAAGACCCATTCTTCCACTGACCTTTTTCAAAATCATATTCCAACAGACATAATTCTAAATGCTTTCTGGAATAACCTTCCTTCTGCCGTTGTTCCCGCCCACAGAAAGTGGTGGAGGTAATGAACGAGGGCGGGGAAATCGTTACCCAGGAGATGAACCTCTACGTCTCTCCCTTCGGCTCATCCCTTAGCGCGAGTGCCATGGCTGACCTCACGCCAGCGTTCACACAGGAACTGGTCGTCGCAGGTTTGTTTGGGTTCGACGCGTGACTCGTCAGAGGCGCTTGTTTTTTTTCGTCCGAGAGAGCTATCTTTTTATGAGGAATAACGTGTGTGTTTGTATATGTATATATGTATATATGTATATATGTATATATATATATACATGTATATATAAATGTGTATATATATATATGTGTGTGTGTGTGTGTGTGTGTGTATCCATATTCGTATCACGGTTCTGTGTATAGAATTAAACTGGTTTATCGTTTCACCCCCAACCCACCTTCCTCGTATCTCACGGATTAGTTAGGATATGAGCCATGATTTTTGCTTGAGGATGAATGTTGATTATTAATTATTATTTGTGTGTGTAGCTAAAAAAATATATTCTTTGGTATCATACAATAATCCTCATCAACAAAGGAATTCAGTCCGCTCAGTAGTTTTAGCTGAAATCGCCCGTGAAATGCGCCCGACCACAGAGCCATGTTTAGATTCAAGAAAAAAGCGGGAAATTTTGATGACGTCACACGGTGATTAGTCGGTACTCTTATCATGTCAAACGAGAAACTGACTTACATTTCCTTAGATATGCCTGATTTTTCGTGCGAAATTTGCTCTGTGGACGACAATAGGGAAGTGATCGAAAGGGCTGAGGCGTGAAAGAGTAAATTTTAAGTCTGAGATAATTCAGATCATCTAGTAGTAGACACGGATTCAATGTTGCCCGCCCGCCAGACAGATAGAAAGAGAGAATGAATGGGTAAATGACTAAGAGAAACAAATAAAACAAGGGTGAAAGATGAAGGGAGAACAGATGACGATGGAAGAAAGGGAGAATGAATAACAGATAGTAAGAGGAAGAGAAAGAGATTGGATGAATGAATGAGAGAGGGGGAGGGGAGTTAATGAATGAGCGAATAGAAGAGAAAAAAGTGAATTGATGTAAGAGAGAAAAACGGTTGTTGAGGTAAATGAAGAAGTGATCTAGGGACGGGGCAAGGGAGACGGAGGCCTCTTGTGACGTCATCAATGCTTCCCGCGCTTTACCTGAAATTTAAATTTATTTTGCGGCGACAGCATTTTAGGAACGGATGTAGTCAAAAGTAATTATCAAATTAGATTCATTTTCCGGGCGAGCCTATCATATAATGCAGAAGAATATTACCCCAAATAAATATGAAATATATGAACAATCATTTGAATGTCACCCGTATAAGATAAATATTTAAATTGCAAGGACGATGTTTTTTTCCCTCACCTTTGATTTTGCACAGCTTATTCTTTTTTTATCAATAAAAAACTAGCTTGAAAGTTTGCATTGTCAGCTATAAATCTCCACACCTGTATAGGTTGCAGGACAGAAAGCAACCTCCAGTGTCATGCGAACTGAGGTCAACCTTCATGGCATATTTAGATACCATCCGTCGTTATTGAGTAAAGCTTCATATATAGGTCATAATTCATTGTATTAAGAGTTAATTCATTACTCCCGGTTATCAATACAAATCATCCTTATATTTTTTCTATTGTTACATACCAAGCTTTTATATGTAAGTAGGCAACACATTGACATTTCATCATGTTACATTCTTATCTAGAACTGGAAGAAGTTCCTTATAAGAATAACTACTACCTAGTATTAAGTGGCATGCCTTGACACTGACATTGAGGACTTGACTGGATTTTGTACTTCCAGACCTGCCGACGACAGGAACCACTAAGGAAGTGGATGTGTCAACAGCGTCAGTGCCTGGCTCATTGCAGGTAGGCCTACATTGGGAGAAATCATTTTTATTACTAGTGAGATTGTGTTTGTTTGTTTTTCAATGCAACTGTATTAAGGTAAAGTGTATATTATAAGAAATTTAAATAGTAATTATGTTTCAAGCAAATAATCAAAGGTGAGTCAATGATTCCGAGGATAATAACATTGAGATATTCCAGACTTGTGGCCAGTACTTCTTAGTGGCAACAATTCGAGCTAAAGGCTCAACAGACAAGCCTGCGCAGGATAGCATCAGCATGGAGGAGGAATGCAACGAGGGTATGTCCCCTTGGTCTCTTTTCATGGACTGGTGTTTATGGCTGGAATATCATCGTGTTCTTGAAATCTGGTACCTGTCTCTTGACGTAATATAACGAATAGTACCATACAAATTATACAGTTTTATCACCTCGAACGTTAACTTTCTGCTTTCCCTAAAGATATCGATCTCAAGTGGACTTTGGTACTCAATGAAGAAGAAGGAACTCCCGACTTGTACATGACTCCAGGCAGTAAAGTTTTTGCCAAAGGTTAGAAATGATGTGTAGCTGTTGTTGTTTTTAAAGTAAATTTTATGAAAATATGATCATATTTGTATGTTTATATCTAGTTATATCAAATCTATCTATCTGAATAGATAGATAATAAAATACTTATCATAGTACTTACGCCCGGATATTCTGCTCATCTCTGTCGCATTTGTGGTACAGGTGCGAAACTGAGCATTAGTAACATCGGAAACGGTAACCTGGCCTCCCGCTCGGCCCTGGACACACCCCAGGTCGCCGCTTACCTCGGGCCCAGGTCGTGGGAATGGGACCTCCACCGCCAGTTTCAGTATCCAAACGGGTAAGCTGAAAGATCTTGTGCAGATATGTTATTAGGGATAAATTTCTTGCTCTTATCTAAACTGAATATTTTAACCAGTAGATGGTTTCTGTCCTGAAACTGACAATGACT
>NW_028234425.1:12824963-12829963 GCF_977035675.1 Penaeus japonicus | reverse complement strand
AAAAAAGAAACCCCTTGACAATTATTTCACTATAAAGAATCCATCTATCGCCTCAGAATGGCTCAGAGGGACGTACTGAAGATCGCCGAATCGGAGGAAGATGAAGAGGACCCCTTCTTCCAAAGCCCGCTGAAGCAAGCATTATCCATGGCTTTGAAAAAACACATGAAGCAAGTGTTCTGGAGGATTGGTAAGTGAGCAAAATTGTGTGTGTGTGTGGCAGAGAGAGAGAGTGAGAGAGTGAGAGAGAGAGAGAGAGAGAGAGAGATCATAAATTGTTCCGTAGCATCTACATGTGTGATGTGTGAATGCGTGTGTCCGAGGAAAGATGTCAACGCATCATCTTAATGTAAGAACTACATATGAATGACATATGCTTGAAGGGCTTCAGTATCTTATACATTCGGTGAAAAAATCATATCACTTAATGTTCCAAACAAAAAATTGATTTGGAATACCAGTTGCCAGCTGACTATTTTCAAGTTCCACTTGCGACCGTGTTAATATCCTTTCCTTATATTGAAGTCATTAGGTAATCTGTTGCTGTTACATTTAATATGACTTTAGATGCATCAATTGCATGATATTCTGCAATAACATCAAATTGCTTTTGCTGTTTAGTTTGGCTTGGCCTGTCATAGTGAATATAAAATTGGAGCAGGGCTAAGCTAATGTCACTGCTGCTGCTGAAGCTGATGCTGGAGCTGTATTTGAGCCTGCAGCTATTGCTGGAGTCGGGCCCGGGGCTAGTGCCGGAGTTGGGCCTGAAGCTATTGCTGGAATTGGGCCTGAGGCTATTGCTGAAGTTGGGCCTGAAGCTATTGCTGGAGTTGGGCCTGGAACTAGTGCTGGTGTTAGGCCTGAAGCTATTACTGGAGTTGGGCCTGGAGCTAGTGCTGGAGATGGGGCTGGAACTAGTGTTAGAATTGGAGCTGGAGCAAGAGTTTGAATTGGAATTGGAGCTAGTGCTTGAATTAGGAAATGGGTCTGGATTCGGGGCTGGAGCTAGTGTTTGAATTAGGGCTGGAGCTAGTACTTGAGTTGGGACTAGAGTGCAGGGTTGCAATGTTTTGAATGAGTGCAGTTTTGTTGACACTGATACACCTGATGCCCTCATTCGGCTGAAAATGTTATGGTTACTGCAAAGCCTTAAATGATTATCGTTTCTGAAGAAGATGCATTTGATGTCAAAATATATAAGGATCACAACAAAACAGTGCTATTTGAAATATTAGCAGACCAGAGTAAATGACACTTAACCAGCCGTTAGAATACCAGCTGGCTACATATAATTTGATGCATGTTCATTTTCTGAAGGAATTTCTACTTACACAAAACAAATAGACTATAAAATCTAGGAAAATTTGTATATATTACCCATTAAAGAAGGTTAGTCTCGAAGACCGACTGAACTAAATATTGGTCACCCACACAGATTGACGTGTGTATAATATATTTGTTAGGAATTCTAGTCACAGGTTATCACATTCACTATGCATCACTGTCAATACTGAGAGAGAGAGAGAGAAAAAGAGAGAGAGAGAGAGAGAGAGAGGAAACTAAATACTACAAATTTTGCTTCCAGAGGCGGGGTCGGTGTTCCGAGGAAGAAGGTCCGGGATCACCGGCATTATGGTGTGGGATAAGGTGGCCGTCTGCAGCTGTTCGTCGTGTGGTCGAGGCTTCGGAGGCGGAGGTTTCGGAGGAGGACAAGGCGGAGGCTTTGGAGGAGGACAAGGCGGAGGCTTTGGAGGTGGCTTTGGCGGAGGCTTTGGAGGTGGCTTTGGCGGAGGCTTTGGAGGTGGCTTTGGCGGAGGCTTCGGAAGTGGCTTTGGCGGAGGCTTTGGGAATTTCGACGGTGAATTTGGTAGCGGCTTCGGAGGTATCGGAGAATTCGGCAGTGGATTCGGGGGTTTCGGAGAATTCGGCAGCGGATTCGGAGGTTTCGGAAGTGGATTCGGTAACGAATTCGGAGGTTTCGGAAGTGGATTTGGTGGTGCTAGCGGACCATATGGTTTCATGGCTGCTCATGGAAACAGGGCAACTGTCACACTTGGTAAAGGTATCTATTTCCCTGATTTGTTTAAATGTTCAGCAATAACAACACACACACCCATATGTGGGTGTGTATATAGATAGATAGATATAGATGATAAATATAAATATATATATGAATATATACATGAATATAAATACAAATACACACAGAGAGTGAACTCCTCATCAACTTCTCTGTTGCAGAACCTAGAGACATCCTAGCAGGTGCAAAGATCGAGTTGTACGACAAGGTCGAGGAGGACAATGGAGACGAGAAGGACATCAGCGGCGTGGTGGTCATGATTCCCAAGGGACTCCAGCCTGGCTCAATGTGCAAGGACGAGGACTGGGGCGAAGAGGAGGCCGAGATCGTGTGCCTGGCGATCGCTGGCAGTAAGAGGTATGTTTTGTTTTGATCACGGTGTTTTGACAGGCTAGATCATCATTGTATTGATTCGGATGATGAGTAGGATGAGAAGGATATTTTTTTCTCTCTCTCTTTTGGTAGCTTTTGAAGTTCAGAAAGATTTTGTAAATGTAGTACATAAACGCATCATTTCAGATTAGGAAGTAATTAGAAAGTTCGTTGCATATTTTCTGGCACTAGCATTTGGTCTCTGCTAGGATAGAAAATTACTAGTCTACTACGTAAAATATCCTTTGCATAATGTTAATGATTGTTGCTCCTTACAGCACCCTCGTCAAATCGACTCCCATCGACAAACCAAGAACAAGGAACACACCAGCGGTCAAGCTTAGTCAGATTCGATGCAAAGGCGGAGAGTCCAGTATCTCCTTCTGCAAGTGCCCCCTTTCGCGATGCTCTGAACGGTGGGGGAAGTCTGTCTGCGCAGGCAAGACACCAGCTGCAGTGAAATGCACCTTTAAACCAATGAAATAAGCGTGTTTTCTGCGGACATAACACTGCTTTGTGGTAGATTCTCGAATTGAGTCATTGGAAACAAAAGCTTATTTTTCAGCTTATTAGAACAGGATTAGTGTGTAGCAAACTGTGATACTTTAGTAATTTGAAGAAAAAAAAAAACTTTAGGACAGATAGAGACTTTCATACTTTATAATTCTTTGTGATCGCATTTTATGCAGCAGATAATCTACTCATTCACTTTAAGTAATACATGCATATCACAATTTGAGTTGATTCGTGTTTTGACCACAGAAGTTTTGTATATTATTTTATTTAGTGCCGCATATTTAAATTCTTAGATGGCGTATCCTAGTCTTGTAATTTCTAATGAAATATGTAATGACCGATAATTTTACTTTTTCAAACTTCATATAGAATAAAGGTTTGTGTATAATTTTAAACATTATCCCTTCATATGCAAACAACTTCAATGCTCAGGACTTGATCCCACTCACTTCAGGTAACACCCAGAGACAACAAACCCCATGACCCACTGAAAGAAATGTCCAACTAGAATCGGCGACAGACATTTTTATTTGTTGGTTGTTGTGGTCTGGTGGCTTAGCACTGTTCTCTCTGGGCGTTACCTAGAGTGACTGGGAGCGAGTCCCTGTCTGGAAGAGTATTTACATTTCTTTGCGAAATGCGTTTCTGCATTATTACATCGTATATTACCCCTTCATATTTTTTGTTGCAATCCAGTGTGCCTTCTCCACCCACTTGCCCACTTTAAGAATGGTACAAAACTGTATTTAACATGGGAACTATTGTATACCATAACCAATAAACTACAAAAACTGTGATGTTTTGTGCTTGAGAGTTCACTCTTAGACAAAATGGTCGTCTGTCAGTTATATTAGATGCTGACTATCATTTGTAGAAATTAGGACAGCAATGATAAACGTTTGTGCTACAACTTTGTAATGCACTTGTGTCACCAAGGTCATGGTCTGCCTGGACAGATTTTTGCACTGTATGCATCATTTTTATCTAAATTAAGCTCATCATAAAAAGGTGATAAACTAATGTTAGCACAAATGTATCCGTAATAATGTGGGTTTCTAAAAAAAATGTATTTTGAATTTCACTGACAATTTTGTAGACCATATCCATATTCAGATTTTTTTTAAGTTAATGATTAAGAATGATGGAAATAGATACTATTGGTTTTAATAAGAAGGTACATGTTAATCAGTTTTACATTTTAGGTAGTTTCTTATCGCAATTTATTTGCAGAAATTGCCAAGGGTATTTTTAAAATAAAAAAGAATTCTGTGAAACAATCTTAACAACACGACCAACAAGCTTGTTAAATAGATATACGTATGGGTTTAAATAAAAAAATATATATATTAA
Organism: Penaeus japonicus; assembly: GCF_977035675.1. NCBI lineage: Eukaryota > Metazoa > Arthropoda > Malacostraca > Decapoda > Penaeidae > Penaeus > Penaeus japonicus. Next base: position 12,825,645 of record NW_028234425.1, on the reverse strand, counting down.
CGAGTCTGAGTGTTGCCAGACCTAGAACTGACCACTTTTTTGCATCAGCCATATTTTTGTTATTTCTTTTAATGAAAAACGAAGTAAGTAATGTCAAAAATACGCTCAGACGGAAACCCTAGAAATTCTATATGGATTAGTGTTAGGATTAAGATTAGGAAGACTAAATGTGTTATGTTCAGTGCATCTGTAAGAACATGTAATTAATAGGAGTAAAATAAATTTTGTGTGACAAGTTATCTGCATTGAAAGAGTTTAATATATTAGGAAAATTATAATTGGATGTTACAATTCTGTTGGTAGAATTTATGGAAATAAATAAAAACTTGGATATTGTATTTAATATCTTCCTTCACCATACAAAGTAGATAAAAGTGAGAAAAGGTATATAAGAGAGTGAAGAGTAGAGTTGAGGAGAGAGAAGAAGAGAGAGAGAGAGAGAGAGAGAGAGAGACTTCCATCAACTTAGAGAAAGAGAATAAATTAGCTTGTGAAACGAAAGAGAAAAACAAAACAAAACAAGAAAATGCTAATCTTTATTTATCTGATACACAACATTAAATCAAAAAACACATCAATTGATTTATCTATATTAGATTAGAAGACAGTTAGCAGAGTCATGGAAGAGACTAAAGAAGTGGAACCGCCTAAGTAATTTTAACATGCAATCAATTAAACAACA
>NW_028234425.1:12812463-12819963 GCF_977035675.1 Penaeus japonicus | reverse complement strand
TTTGAAACCATACTAACAAATGACTTTTTATTTCAACATTAAAGTTGGTTTAGACTTTTCAACCATACTTACACCAATTCTAGTGCTGCAGTACTATTTTAGAAATTGTTGAACTTGAATTGTTGTCTGGAACTGGGTAAAAGTACCTGTAGATACTAGATAATTGTAATTGAATCATGTGTAGAGGGGTAAAGGACCAAAGTTAATTTCATGTTGACTATCAAACCACTTTAAAACCTGAGATAACTATGTGGAGTATTGTAGCACCATTTGATATTAATGCTTGAGAGTAGCATGTTAGTGAAGTCATGACTTGAATATTTTAAGAAAAAAAAAAATCAAAATTATTCCCATGTGTGGTAGCTAATTTCAGATTTGCTTCATGTTTGAACCCTAATCTTTTCAGAAGGACCTCGGTACTCTTCTGGCTGAAGTCTAGGATGGCTTGATCTCCACAGCTCTTGCCCTTGGAAGGGGTTAAGGTATATACAAAGTGTTTGATGGTAGTTTCCTCAGTAGCCCAGTGTTCTAGAATTTTTCTTATCTAGGTGATTCAGAATTAAAGATGGTGATAATGCCTGATCTCAGATGAAATTAGACAATTTGTTAAACCTTTTTAAATATGGGTATGGTTATACTATACAAAACAAGTCCTTCCTCTGTTGGCTGATTTGTCTTATTTTCAAAATTAAAGATTTTCCTCAGCATTAGGGCAGTACCATAGGATTATTCCCCCCCTCCCCCTTAAATGCCTACTTTCCCAGCTTGCCACATGGTAGTTTACAAATCTGCTCAGCCCTATAGTATCAAGGAATAGGAATTTACTGTATAAGCCAAATTAATCTTGAAAAGGCTTTCAATTATCATCCATATTTCGAAGGTGAATTTATACTGGCTTATAGTTCTAGTTTACAAAAGAGTATGTGCCATCTAACATTTTGATTATAATTCGGGAAAGTTTTGCCCATTTCGCCACACTTGGCACCTGTCATAGGTGACCTGGTTCCAGAAGTGGGCAAGAATAAATGTCTGAACTATAAAAAGCAAGTTCTCCTCTTGAGTATCTGCTTAATATGTCAGGCACAATATAATTTTTTAAGTGAACATTAGCTGAATGTTGTCATTTAGCCCAAAATGGATTTTAATAAGTTTAGTCAGGGCTAGACATTTTAACATTCATTTTATTTTAAACTTGTTTGACAACTGAATATTAGTTATATCAATTAATGAGCTTTTGTGATAGCACAACTAGCTCGTATTTTGAACACTGTAGGGCAAAGCGATTTGATCCCAGAGAGGCCATAGCTAATGTTGAAAAATGTATGATACTGAAGGTATAGATTTGTGAAGTTTCAATGTTACTGTCAAGTTACTAATTCTTAACAAATTTGCAGACATCACTGCTGTTTTGGCTGAATGCTGAATATTTAAGCATGCTGATAGTGAAGAATCCTCCTTGTGGCTTTAAAGGTATGTATTTGCAGGACTTGTTAAATGACCTTCAATATCAGAAGAGCCTTTTAAGCCAATGAGTTAGTGAGTTTATATTGGTCTATAGTTTGATTTAAAATTGTTTGCCCTCTTCGCCATACCTGACATCTTCACATGGATGATCAAGTGCCAAAAGTGGGCTAGACAAAATTCTGACTCTAAATCAGGTTTTCCATTTGAGAATCTGTAGTAATGCCAGATACATTATTAGCTTTGGAAAATGTTGCATATACACATCAAATTTACATGACCTAATTATCTTATTTCAACCTTACAGAAAATGGAGGGTAGTATCAGAGCAGATAAGATAGATTACCATCATTGCTATAGATTGCGTACTATGCAGCAAGTGAATGTAATCGACTGAATAGATACTAGAATTGAACCTGAAGCAGATACGTTACAGCTAACACTGTGGTACATGTAGCAGCAGCTGGATGTTCTTTGAAGTGAAGGATTACATGTGCTTTTGTAATTGTGCTGTAGGTGAAGAAATAACTTCAATCCATCCATGTTAGCAAATGTCAAAATTGCTATGGGAAATATACGTCTACATTTTTTTCTTGTACAGGCAAAATGTTTGCAATAAATAAATCCTGAATATACTTTAATTTTTTATCCTACCTGTAAGGGATATTTAAAATGGTGGTAGGGAAAGGACAGAAAAACCTATCATGATGGGGTGACTGCAGCTGTAGTAGTTTGAACCAACAGGCAGATTAAGATAGGAATGCCAGTCCTACTAGACTCCTTACATAAATTAAGGGCTGTTTAACATATATGCCAAGTTTGAAGCAAACAAATTAGACCTCAGCCTAAATATCTGGTAAGGAAATGCAAAATTTCTGCCCTTGATAGCATGTGTAGGGAGATGTAGGAAAGATTTAATTTGATCCTACCTATATTTTTGTATGCAATTTTTACGAAAATTCAGCTTTGGTATCATTTGAGTGATGTACTATGAGGACCCCTATAAAATTGACTAAAGCTTGCAGGCTCATTTGTACAGTAACTTGTATTGCCAGATAAATGTTTCCTCAACTGATTTACTTATCAGTTCTCTTGATTGCAAATCTATCACTTGCTATTGCTTCAAGTTTAATAAGCCAATTTATGCAATAATTTTAGTGATTTAGTGAGCTGTTCCTGGCAGGGCAAAGTCTGCAGACTATGCCCGCGTAGGTGTCCACACAGCTGTGGTGGTTGGAGGGCAGTCGGACGCCAGCAGTGGTTGTGAGCGAGTGGTTTATTACGGTACGATCACCTTGGTTCACGCCATAGTTAGAAAGAAGATAGCACTATTCTTGTGACCAATATGCACTAGTAGTCGGTGTGGACATGGTGTACTAATAACGTGGTAGTCAGTGGATCTGCCTGCACCTTACCTCGTGCGTTTGGCAGTGACGGAAGACCTCGATCCACTGCCCTCCATTATTCTTGTCGCATATTGGTCACGACAAGAATAGTGCCATCTTTCGAACTATGGTATGAACCAAGGTGATGGTACCGTAATGAACCACTCGCTCACAACAACTGCTGGCGTCCGACTGCCCTCCAACCACCACAGACAGCTGTGTGGACACCTACGCGGGCATAGTCTGCAGACTTTGCCCTGCCAGGCACAGCTCGACCGTGTGGACGTGGCTTTAAAGGCCTCGTCCAGATGAATAAGCATTACTTGGCAAACTTTGCTTGATTTAATAACCTAATTGGGTAAACTACCAGGAAAATTATGAAAAGCTTCATAATTAAAATAGGGCAATGGTTTCTCTTTTTGACCACCATTGTGCAAAGTTTGTTGAGCAGAGCATACCCATGTGTACAGGATATACCATTGTCAGATTGGTTACATGTGGACATGTGGAGATATTTTCCTCTAATGTAATCTTGGTCCTTTTTGTTCACTGCCAGTTATCACTGGTCTAAGTTGTTACCCACAATGGATATAGCACTATAACAATCGGGTGACATCTCTCGACTAAATAGCAATGCTGATATTGTCCAATTGTGCAGGGTGATATAGCCAAATGAACTTTAGTAAGATTGCCAGATTTTAAGTAATTTTATCTGTTCCTGAAGAAACTAAAAGCCAGTTTTTTAGGGAAAACCTGAAACTACATGTGGAAGCCTTGCAAAATTGAGGAAATGAACAAAGTTTAAAATGTAGATTGCATGGCACACTTTCCTTAGTTGTATTGATTTTATATTTTTTTTTACCCTCTTCCTAATGAAAACCAATTGACCACTGCAAACCTTTTAAGTGCAGATCAAGAATAGAAACCACATTTTGGCAACCAAACTAGATCTGCAGTCTGCAGCAGACCAGCTCATGCCCTACTATTAACCATATCCTCCCCATATGGTCTTCGTGGCAACCTCTATCCTCAATGATTGATTATTAAGAATTATCTGCCACAACAGCTACGTATCCCCACCATAGTAGCACCATTCCTCTGTCCACTGCTTGTGAGTGGAGAAACCAAAAGTTTTGCCCATAACAGTGAAGCTGTATTTGTATTCTTTTTCTAACAGCATATCATGGTTTTGTCTGTCAGGATGTGGCCTTATTTTATTCATTACTGATTTATGTACTAAGTTTTTCCACTCCCTTCTGCAGTACACATGCAATCATTTATATTTTCATTTGATTTATATCCAACTGAATTACGAGGGGAAAAAAAAAAACATACAACTAGGTTTATACTTATCAAGGAAAAGGATATAATGGAAAAACAATTAAAATTTTATTGAACCCATCAAAACACAAGGAGACCGAAAACTGAATATCTTCCATGAGGACTCGCATAAAAAATAAAAAGGCAAAGAAAAATACATTATCACTAGTCATCAATGTTGCCAGAGCTGGGGTGTAAAATTTTCTAGTCATTTTTTTTTGGAGCACCCTTCCTCAGCACATACTGAGCTAAGGCACCTGAGATATACCACAGCAACAGGAGGAAAACCGACTGCAACCTAGATGTGCTTCATACACAAACTGGGCCATTTTTAAAGCAGTCGGTGAAGTTTCCTATCGAGCAGCAACACTGCATAACATGCAGAGTAGGGGGAGTAGTACAGATCTTTACTGGGCAATACAAATACAGACCACCTTTCAATCTTAAGCCTGGCCAATAAGCTCACAGAATTTGGAAGAATTTTTAATTTTTTTCTTAAAGCTTTTCCTTGTTTAACCTGATACCACCGGCCGCCGTCCACAGACGGCGATTATGTAATATGCATAGCACCGGGTGCCAGCATGCGCCATCAATCGTATAATTGATTTAGGCCTATGTGTTCGAGAGCCCCGGCATTGCAGCCATGCAAAGACGGAACAGTGCCGGCGGGAATGGGTTAAACTATTCAAGTTGCTAAAATAGCCTTAGGTACAATGCAAATACCATGAGGCAATGTCACTGTTTATTGGGGTGATGTTGCCATGGAAATCAATCAAAGTAGGTTTCCTGTAATCATAAGCCTGGTGTATATTATGCCTTTCGGAAACAAGAGTCTGGGAAAACATTTTTATATTAATATTGCACAATTTTTTAAATTTTTATAAAGTTTTAATTTACATACACAAGCAAATTCTCTAGTTGGGGTTGATCAAGGGACTAACAATTGTGTGGTTTCCAAAGTTATATTGGCCAAGTTAATGGTTGTTAATAACTCAAGATTTATTAGGCACTAGTTCATGTTTTGTATCGCTTGATCCGACTTGGAATTTGCATGCTCATTTGTATGCTGTACATGGTAATCACTGACAACCTCTACACACAAGGTTCTCAAGGCAGGAATCATGGTTTACTTTCACAGAGACCAATACCAATGTGGGTTTTTATTTTGATACCACAATACTTTTTAAAGAGATTTTTAGTTCATATATATATGTACATACATAACATTTATATATTTATATATACACACACACACCCATAAATGTATATATGTAAGCAAATGCATATGTGTAATTACGATTAATATAATATAGATAAATGTGTGTATATATAGTATGTATGTATGTGCACAAAATAATTATCTACATTCCTTACTGTAACTATCACAGCCCTATCAAAATAGACATGTCTTTTCTCTTATGAATACTTCCAGCCAAAGGGTGCCATATGACAAACCCACGCTCGATTGCAGCAACACTCAAAAAGCGTGTTCTTATGCTTTAGTTGGTGACAATTGTAAATGCTTGATGGTCTTCATAATCACTGTCCTTTCCCTTTTAATTGTGTTTACTGGGTGGCTTTCTTAGTTTTCTTCCTTGCCTTCTTCTCTCTCTTCAAGCCATCCATGTTGGAGCGGAGGAACTGAGCAAATTGCAGCTGGAACTTCAGAGCATCAGCTGCTGACACCTGTTTCAGAAACACATAATAAATGGTTAATATTAGTTTTGCCATATAAAAATATAAAAATAATATAGACATATAAAAACAATGCACAAAAATAAATCCATGGAATAAGAAATATAATATATTATCCATTTAAGTTCATTAGTTTAAGTAAAAGTTGAATCACTGCCTCATAAAGCTCAAGAAAAAAACTGGTACCCTGACAACCTATTTCAAAACATCAAATGTAATGTACTTATGGGTTCCTTTCAGGTATGCCTTACAAATATTTACATTTAATATATTGAAGTATGTAATGAAATTGATGACAAAATAGTTGTATAATAGATATTTTCTTGAACAAATCAGCTAGCCAAATCAAACCCCCAACACACAAGGTTAGATTATCATAGTATTTGTTTGACATTTTTATTTAGTTTTTGTTTGTTTGACCCTTTTATTTTCTTTCATAATTGTAGGAAAAAAAGAAAAAGAAAAAAAGTATGTCTTTGTGAGAGCGTGTGTGGCTTTGTGTGAGCGGGCGTGGCTTTGTGTGAGCGCGTGTGGCTTTGTGTGAGCGTGTGTGGCTTTGTGTGAGCGGGCGTGGCTTTGTGTGAGCGCATGTGGCTTTGTGTTTGTGTGTGTGAGCGTGTGTCTTTGTGTTTGTGTTTGTGGGTGTGTGTGTGTGTATTGACCAGGAGTGGGTGTTAAGTGGAGTGGGTGTGGGAGTGGAGTGGGTGTGGGAGTGAAGTGGGTGTGGGAGTGAAGTGGGTGTGGGAGTGAAGTGGGTGTGGGAGTGAAGTGGAGTGGGAGTGAAGTGGAGTGGGAGTGGAGTCGGTGTGGGAATGGGAGTGGGAGTGGAAGTGGGTGCAGGTGTGGGTGTGGTAATGGGTGTGAGAGCGGGTGTGGAAGTGTGTGCAGGAGTGGGTGTAGGTGTGTGCATGGGTGGAGTGTATGTGTGATGGTCAGGGTGTGTATACACATGTGTGTAATATATAAAATATATATGACATAAAACAGACACGAAAAAAATAATTACCACAGTGCTTATCTTCTTGTCTCTAGTTTTGGCACGTAATAAACAGCTGTACTCATCAGGTTCCGGCAGAGGTTCTACCTTTGACATCTTGCCGTTCTTGAGCTTTCTAGGTTTTGGATAGGGTCTTGTTCTGCCATCATCTGCCAAGCAGTCAGAGGATACACAATCACATTAGAACTATATGTACTAAACAGGAAATAATTATTAATTTTAAAGTACATTTCAAAAAAGTTAAACAACACTGCATGAAAGTGGAGTGTCAAAATTTGCAAGAAATCTTTTTAATCAGAAATATATCAGCCATGTCCTGGAATTTAAATACTATAAACTATGAGATACTATGTATAAAGAAAATAGTACGCAGGCACACATGCACCTACTGACATATGTATACATGGTACTTCATATCTGATAGCAAGACTTACATCTTTTGACTGTAACTGAGACTTGCCCTTCCTTGCGGGAATTGTGGAACATCAGAGTCAACTCCGACATGAACTGGAAAACAAGGTTATACTTAGTATCAAAGTTATTATCTTAGTGTAGACATACCTACCTACCTACTTATGTGTGTGAATATGTTAAAGTATAGAAAAATATATATTACCATTTTACCTCTAATATACATGTCCA
>NW_028234425.1:12799963-12807463 GCF_977035675.1 Penaeus japonicus | reverse complement strand
TTATATATATATATATATATATATATATATATATATATATATATATATATATATATATGTATGTATGTATGTATATGTGTGTGTAGGTGTGTAGGTGTGATGAACACAGGGTAGAATCTGTTACATTTCACTTTCTCTCTTGAAAGTGACCCGTTTAAAACAATATTTTGACAAAATTAAGACAATCTTTAAACCATTAGGCATAATCCGCGTTATTGATGATTATATATAATTTACTTTTTTAGGAAGGGTGGGGGGCGTAAGGAGCTATCTGTAAAATCGTCATCACAACGATTACTTCTCTCAGATTTCCTTCAGTGTATATTGATATGCAGGCCATAAGGGTACCCAACTCATAATCGTTGAACAATGAAGCTGGGGACTTATGTTTCCCTGTAAGAACTGTACATTTTCATTTTACTGCATGATTAAACTTGGGATGAGTTTATCACAATATTAAGTGCTGACATGTGTGATGGCGGTAAAGACCTTTTTTGTTCTATTGGAAGAGTGAGAATCATTGGTCAAATGGTGGATCCATGTGGGGGAGGGGGAGGGGCGTTACGTCCATAGTGAGGGAAATTGATAATTCAAACCTTAATTTAAATACATATTGGTCCACAAATAATCTGAAATGCTAAAGATCTCAAAACAAATTTCATTATCGAAGTATAACAGCCCGATGCTCATTTGCCTCTTCCTTTGATGTTGGCTTTGCAGAAAAGTACAGGAAGTACCTATTAAATAGCTAGCCAACTGCCGAAGCGGTATTGTTGGATGGTATCAACGCTTTTCCCTAATATTTTGTGCGTTGAGGAAATATCTTTTAAAAAAACATAAACGAAAACATTTAAAAAACAGTTTCGAACATTTTTCATTTTTCCTTAGAGAAAATAAAATGAGCAAATCTTTCATTACTTTTTTTTTTGGGGGGGGCGGGGGCTATACGACTTTGTTTAGCAAAAGCGGAGAAATATGAAGAAATACGTTGTTTATCGCGTAAAAAAGCCTAGTGTGTCTTTGTGCGACTAAGATATGACTTTTTTGTTGCACGATGCATGACGTTATTTTTCAGATTTTGACCAGCAAAATCGTGAGACCTTTGAGAAATGGTAGGCGTCATCCCAGATAGTTACGCCCTCGAGTCTGCCCTCTCCAAGAAATCAAGCCATGAAATACTTTAAGAATATTCTCATTGTCAACATAAGCAGATCTATCTGCATTCCTTTTGATAATAACAACCCCGACTTTGATGGCGGGACTGCCATCTACCATCATTTTTATTGTGGAAATATGCGACATTAGGCTATTCAAAATGAATAAATATGATGTTTTTTCACTGATTTATCTAATCTAATTTGTAGAAAAAAGTGGGATCAGGAAAATCTAACTTAGCTCTTCGTTATTAACAAGATAGTGATGGATTGGAGCTTTAGGAATGTTTGCCGTTATTTTACAAGGCCATCAATTTCTCCATATACAAGGATTACATTTATTTTGATTATATCACTTCCACAATTCTCAGAATGAATTAATTGACTTTAGAAATTAGAAATATGTTTAGATGTAACTAAACACTAATTTTATAACATAATTTTTTATCATATTTGTAGAAGTTCAGATGAAATACGCGCGTGATTATCAAAAATTATATGCCTTCACCTATAGCTCCATCATCCTGGGCGGTGACGTTGATTGGACCTCCGGCGCATTGGTCCTACGGTCCAATAGTCCTTCCTTTAAAATGCGCCAACATACAATTATGTATATATATATATATATATATATATATATATATATACATATATATATATATATATATATATATATATATATATATATATATATATATACATACACATATATACACACACACATACACACATATATATGTATATATATAAATAAATTATATATATATACACATATATATATATATATATATATGTATATATATATACATATATATACATAAATAAAGATAAATAAATAAATAAATAAATAAATATATATATATATATATATATATATATATATATATATATATATATATATACATATATACATATTAGTCCCGATGGAGGAGGTTAAACCATTCCCTATTATTCAGCCTAACTCCGGTTCTAAACTCCTGGTAGTGACTGTAGTTTGCAGATGATTGAAAAATGACTCCCCATCCATACGTGTTCGAGAATGCTGTCCATATATGTAACTCATTTGTTTTAGAAAGCGTGGCGGCATGGGGTATAAGACGTGACTACCAATAATGGTATAATTGAATACTGATAATCAGTCAATTAAATGGGTTATTGACAACAAAATAGAGAATAGTCGGCTAATAGTCAGCTGCCGACGGTCGGCGTTCAATTTTGCTCATCCGGCCGACGTCGATTTGACGATGGAGCCGACACTTTGTCGACGTCGTCGGGGCCAGACCCTAGTAGGGACGTCACCTCCCGACGTCGGTTGGATGTCAACTGACATAATTTCTTTTGGCCGACGTTGACTAGACGATAAACACATCAGTTTTCTAACCGCCAAATACAATATTTCCTATCTTATACTAAATGACAGGAAATTTTCAGTAAGACGGCGAAATTGCGATGACGATGGTGGAGGACGAGTATTATGGCACAGCGATGTAATTTCCCAATTTTTATTCACTCTAATTGGACATGTAAGGTTTTCTGATGTTTAAACTTCTCTAGATAGAATGTTTATGGTAGAAGTAAGAAAGGGAATAAGAAATCATGTTTCGTAGTGATAAGAAAACCCCCCATTAAATTGTAATCTCAACAATTTCTAAATATGAGGCACAATCTATCTACATCGTGGATCTCAATTTCCTTAAGTAACATTCTGCCCCTTGCGATCCCACTGAAAATCATAATCTGATTATTAATTTCACATCATAGTTTTCGTTGACAATAATTGAAACCATTAATGAAGCAAACATGCTTTATTGTGATAAAAAAGGATAACAAAATCCGTATTTCTTTGAAACAGAAAACTCCAATTGTGTGCCAAAGCAAACAAACAAGATCCCAAGGAATGTTAATTCGATATAGCCCTTATACTGGCATTCCATTTGTATCTATAAATATAGTGTACAGACTCTATTCTTTCCTAATTTCTCTAGAGAAAACTTCCTCAACTTACATATGTAATTCCATTGCCGAGTTAACAACCACTAATCTCTGAACAGGTAGCACATAAAAATAGTCTAACCTTTGTGATAATTAACTGAATGTGCAATTAAACAAAGCACAATTTATTAATATCATAAAACTATACATTTACAATCACAAATGTTAACACTGAATAATATTGTTGCCTATATAACCAATCTTTCTAAATTGGGAAAAGATTTCTTTATCAAATCAGTACATAATCTCCAGTATAACTATACAACAGTACATATCCTGATATTTACTATTCACAAAGAGAACCAAAGGCAAATAATGATAATGTATAAATAGTATTAGTATTATCCCAGTATATCTTTCTCTTTCCCACATGAAAAAAATTGCTGTGAAAACTAAGAGCAAGTTGTTATAATTCCATGGCTATAAGAAAAATAATTCTTACCAGAGCTTTGTATTTATGTGTATCAAAATTGAAAGTTTTTTTTTCAGCCAGTGTATATCACTATATAGTCAATGTTGTACTGAAGATTATTTAAACTTAAGACAAATAATTCATTTGTATTTTTGTTATAATGTTCAAATCATAGTGACTGACCAAGTGCAATAATGAAACCTTGTCAAATAAGTGAGGTGGGGAAGAAGAAGAAGAAGAAGAAGAAGAAGAGGAGGAGAAGAAGGAGAAGGAGAAGGAGAAGGAGAAGGAGAAGGAGAAGGAGAAGGAGAAGGAGAAGGAGAAGGAGAAGGAGAAGGAGAAGGAGAAGGAGAAGGAGAAGGAGAAGGAGAAGGAGAAGGAGAAGGAGAGAGAGAAGGAGAAGGAGAAGGAGAAGGAGAAGGAGAAGGAGAAGGAGAAGGAGAAGGAGAAGGAGAAGGAGAAGGAGAAGGAGAAGGAGAAGGAGAAGGAGAAGGAGAAGGAGAAGGAGAAGGAGAAGGAGAAGGAGAAGGAGAAGAAGGAGAAGGAGAAGAAGGAGAAGGAGAAGGAGAAGGAGAAGAAGGAGGAGGAGGAGGAGGAGGAGGAGGAGGAGGAGGAGGAGGAGGAGGAGGGAGAGGAGGAGGAGAGGAGAAGGAGAAGGAGAGAAGGAGAGGAGGAGAAGAAGAAGAAAGAAGAAGAAAGGAGGAGAAGGAAAAGGAGAAGGAGAAGAAGGAGAAGGAGAAGAAGAGAAGGAGGAGAAGGAGGAGGAGAAGAAGGAGAAGAAGAAGGAGAAGGAGAAGGAGAAGGAGAAGGAGAAGGAGAAGAAGGAGAAGGAGAAGGAGGAGAAGAAGGAGAAGGAGAAGGAGAAGGAGAAGGAGAAGGAGAAGGAGAAGAAGAAGGAGAAGGAGGAGAAGGAGAAGAAGGGGAAGGAGAAGGAGAAGGAGGAGAAGGAGAAGGAGAAGAAGAGGAGGAGGAAGAGGAAGAAGAAGAGGATGAAGAAGAAAAATCAACAAAAACAAAAGAGAAAAGATTTCATAATCTACTTCTTGAGAACAATTACTGTTATCATATCATATCCATTATCATTATGGCTGTCTGTAGATATGTTTGTATTTGCTAAGTCGAAAAAAGTTTTAGAATACTGCACTTTATCAACTGAAGATAAAAATGCACTGACTGTCCAGCCAAATATCTCTGGGACTTGAACTTCAACCTACCCTAAGATATAACAGTATTAATCTAGAATTTCATACATAATTATGTTGTTTATAACATTACTTATAAATATCTGAATAAAAACAAAAGACTATCACTGAAATATTGAAAATTCCTCTAAATTGATTTATTTTATAGCAATAACATTCTAAGTACATCTTAACCCTTCCGAGATGGGCCACATCTTAAGATGTTCAGCCTGGGCTGAGCATTTTAAGATATTTGTGTTTTCCTTTATTTTCCTGTCTTATGGTAGGAAATCTGAGTTTATTTATGATATATCAGTAAAATGATACTAATTAGTATTTGGTATAATAGGTTATAACTGAAGGAATGAATAGCCTGTAATTTATTTCTACAAAAGCAAAAATGCAGAGCAAAAGTGGTACAACCGTGAAAATGTCTGTTGCAGAGGGTTAATAACCAAAATGTAAAATAAGTCTGCTTTCTGTAAGCTGTTTTTCCATATGGTACCACATTAAGTTTTCTGTAATATCTTCTACTTGCGTTGATGTTCTTTATCTTTCTTCAGACTACCTTTAACACTAACCAGTATGTTTAATCTTCCTACCTACTATTATTGACAAAGTGTCAAAAGTAAAGAAAAAAATGTTGAGCTTAGAAAATGTCCTGCAATAACACCACATTCAAAATAGACCTGCCATGGAATCTTGGATTTTGGTATTCCTGTGCATTGATGGCATTACTTAGTCTACAGAGATATTATTGTCACATTAAATTCCGCTCTTTTCATTTAGGGTGAGATTAAGTTTTGCATTTCCCCCCCAAATATAGAAAAAAAAACAAGAAATGAACCAAAATACACCTCTCTTTGTATCCTTTTTCATTATTGTTTCTCTAGCATACAAAAAAGATGTATAAAGATTCCATCTAAATACGTAAATGAACCCATTGACACACAATCAAGCAGGTCCAGTTTTTTAAGAGAAACTACACCTTTGTAGGTATATTTGGCACTAACCTGGTAGTATATAATATGCTAGGAAAATATTCTAATTACCTTGGGGATTAAAGGTCAAATAAAAAGTTGATATAATATAAAGCTTTCAAAATGTGCAAGAAGTATCATGTATAACATTTCTATTTATTACACAGATGCAGCAATATGACTGTGCAAGGCATATATAATTCTTGTGCAGATCAATACACTGGCTATATATATAATTAATCCACTTCACTTCTTAGTGCAAGAATAAAACCAGCAAGAGAAAAGGCAACACACAGTAATATTTGACTGAATGAAATGTTCAAAATGAGCATTACTCATATGTAAAGTACAATACATTCAAAGGCACAATACTTTTACAATGCATGACTAAATACATTTACAATCAGCACCTTTAAACTCTGAACATTCACCTAACAAACTGATATGTGTACTGACATTAATAGTACACATATATACATCATACATAAATAAAAATAATTACACAAGTCTAAAACGTGTACAGATATGTGCTGAATAAAAAAAAAACACCACACAAATTGCCAGATCTTGCATCAGTAAAGAGAACACTCACTTAACTGTTGGTAATTAGGGAATTCCTGGCCCAAAGTCAAGATGGTATAGTCCTAGAGACAGTAAAATACAAAAGGGAACAACACATCAGTTGATCCATAGCATTGCCTAACTTTCCTATCATATTAAATTACAATTATCATCATAAATTTCAAAATTAGGTAGACTGATCACTCAAGATCATTTACAATACTCAGCAACTGGTAGATAAGAGCCTCTACGCTGGCATAATAAGAACAACCAAAGAGTTTGGGACTTGCAGAAAGTAGGGTATTGAAAAGGACTCAAGTTAATTTGGATGAAACCATTCTTATACCTTTACATCAATAGGAAAAGAAAAAGGAAAGGCTAAGAAAAATATTCATTCTTAAATGTATCACAAGAGTAATTCACTAATAATATCATTCCAATGGCACTTTTAATTTCATAATGAAAATATATCAATGACTTGAAATAAGAAAGAAAGGAAGGAAGAAGTTATTTTCTTTAATTGTTTAACTTCCCAAGATCATTATCTAATTCTAAAAAATAGATTACTGCAATAAACTTCCAACCACAAAATGACATACTAATATAATTGCTATCAATGATATTAAAGATTATGACTGAAAAGACTTATCTTTAAGTGATTTTTTTTCACTCTGAAGTAAAATGAAAGCAAAATTATTACAAATATGAATGCAGAAATTTGAGACTTCAACATGAGTCCATGTTATATTAGAATAATCTGTATAATGGGAATCACCTAATAACTGGGTTTTACTGCATTAGTTTAAGTATGACTATGAAAGCAATTGCATCTGGTCTGGGTATCCTTGCTTAAATTGCATATCTCTCTCAGACAAGTATGGTATTCAGCACACAATATACCACAAATACATACACAACAAAGAATGATTTGATATAATACAAATATTGACACGTATAAAAATACATCCTTATCATGAATATTTACATTGTCATAAATCTAAAAATCAATTAGTGTATGTGTTATGAGTTTTTCTTCTCTTTTCTATCATTAGAACATACTTCCTTATCAATCATTGAAGAAGAAGAGGAAAAAAAAAAGAAAAAAGAAAAGAAAAAAGAAAAAAGTACGGCATCCAAACCTTCCCTTATTAATTAATAATATCCATAAATCAATATGAAGAAGCTAAAATTCTAATACCAGTCATTTTCATATAATTAAA
>NW_028234425.1:12772463-12797463 GCF_977035675.1 Penaeus japonicus | reverse complement strand
GCAGTATAGTACACTGTATCACCTTGCAATATTTTGGTTTCATTCAACAGAAAACTGAATATGTGAATAATATACAATTGGACTAACATCATAAAATTAGTTTTACATACTGATACACAACACCTGTTGCTGAGGGGTTAATGAGTTTGATAACATGTAAGGGAATTGAGAAATCTGGCAATTAAAGGGAAGAAGAAGAAGAAAAAAAAGTAAATTGTATTTCTTTACACATATATGTTTGTTGAATTAAAACTTTTTTATTTTTCATCCCTGGGGCCTTTTTGTTTTCAGTTGGGGAAGTCCTGGTCTATGAATTAGAAAAATGAATGATTAAAAATAAGAAAAAAAGAAATAAAGAGTGATAAAAAAACAGAAATAAAGAAAGGAAGAAAAGATAGGAAAAGATAAGAAAGAACAAGAAAAAGAAAAATTGCCACAGAGTTAAACTATTAATGACAGGAATGCACATGCACCGTCCAGTGTGGATTTATCTTATTATGATATCTTTTCTCATACATGGCTCCTCAAGGTCTTAGTAACTACAAAGTCAATTAATTGGTCTACCTGACCTCACCTGTTTCTTGAATTTTCGTGAAAAAGTTCTCATCTTTTCACTATCATTGTATAATATAATAATAACTATATATAATGTATAGTATATATACATAAACATAGTACTAGTATATACAGAAACTTAAATATTTAATTGTAAAATATGGTAAGGGGTATAAATTTAAATTAATATTCATTATATAAATATATGTTGGAAAAAAATCTGTGTGTGAAAATAATAAGACAAAAACTATAACAGATGGTGCACATTCCTGTAGTCAGTGGGTAAATATCATATGTGTATAATCTGTATGTTTTTGTAGAAAATATATATAAAAAAACATATACATATACTAAATATCAGAGATTTATAATAACTAAATATACTGATGTATATGTCTAAGGTTAAATATATGTATGTATATATATATGATAAACAAATATATATATATTTTGTTTATTTATATAACTGATGTATATATGTAATCAATATATAGATCAATGGATAACAGAAATATGTCAATGTTATATATTTAACTATATACTTCTATATGAGGAAATCTAAAATATATAAATACAATTATAAATCTATGTATATGAAATATGTATATGTATATGTATATGTTTATGAGATATATGTAATGAATATATACATATACATATAGTTGAAGGGTAGCATATCCATATAGTGATGTATATACATATGCAGATATATATACTTATACATATGCAGGGAGCCTATAATATGCTTATACAGATCACCTGATGACTGTAATCAACCAACATAAGAAATTTTAACACATATTGATATGTATCTGCACACAATTCCTGGTAAATCTAATGGCTAGTTCCTACTATAAAATAACCTTAAATCAATGTCCAAATATTAAGAATGCAATACTTATACACATTGAAAATACATAATAATAAAAGACATAAAAAAAATATATATATATATAAATATATGCACAGATGAAAATATTGATGAAAAGCTACTGTCCAGTGAAACTAAAGCCTCACCTTCTCAGAGAAAAGCCTAATCCTGATGAGGAGTGTGGGTGTGTGCTGGAGAACAGTCTCCTGTGGCAGACGGGGAAGGAGAGCTGCAAGGCCTCTCAGGGCTTCCAATGCAACCTGAGTTTCCACATTGCTGTTGTCAGTGCCCCCTCCTTCACGCTGATCAGTGGCACCCACAAGAGCCGTGATAATTTCAGTAAGCTTCTCTGAAACCTGTTTAGTAAAATTGGATGACATTAAAAACTATGGTACAGCATGTCCTGTATAATATATTCACTTTTATTAGACAGTAATGTGAGAAATGCCTCTTATATAATAATGTAGACCTGCCTCATACCTTCTATCTATTACAGTCTAATAATACATGTCTTCCATCAAAATCATTTCTAAATCTTTTCAAATAACAAAAGTCTTTTAGAACCACAGCCTTCATGATATTCTGCTTGCTGAGTTTTAAAATCAAACTAACTTCCATACTTGTTAACAGTTGGTAATAGCTTCATAAAAATCTTGTACCTTGTTAACAATCTCTATATCTTTAAAAGTAGGGAGTAAGATTGTCTGGCTTTGGCCAAAACAAATTTCTCTTTTAAATATTTGCATCATAAAAGCAGGATGCAATTCAAGTCCTGCATTTGTAAGTTGAAATTTCAATTTCTTCTAAATGCTTTGATATCTAATCATATCTCATTATGTGTTTCATTAATAAATATCTGAAGAAAAGTAGGATTTCAAAATCAAAATAAAGCATAATTCTGTTCATTTGTTCGGTTTTATATATATCATCCTTTTTCACTTTTCCCCCATTCAGATACATTAATGTTACTTTCTCAATAACTCTTCTGAATATCAAAATATAACCTAAATCTCTGAATCATATTAGATTATCAGCTACAACATGAGGCAAAATGCTATCAGCAATAAGCATATTTCAACTCTAGTATCTCCCTCTACTAGCAGTCTGGTACCTGTATCATCATACTTTTAAAATGTCTCCAAATCACTCATCTAACATTGTATCTGTCATCAACTTCTCCCTTTCCCCTCACATATGTATAAGTGAACAATATTAATCCACTCTTGAGGGAGTGGAGAAGGATATATTGTTCACAGAGGATGACTTTTCATTTGGTAATCTACAAATAAAATCCCCCATAGGAGATGATAAAAGGTATCTGTTCTGAGATAACAAACAATAATAATGATAACACTGCAAACTTTCTGGATGATCAAAACTACCACAATTTTCAGATGAATGACTTGGTAATGGTATGTAATTCTAGGAGTTCATATTAAGAGGCATCAAGACTAACAGTATTGTTGGGAGGTTTAAAAAAATGATAAAGAAAGAAAGAAAGAAAGAAGGAATGGTTATACGTGAAAAAGGTGCAAATGAATCACAAAAAGCATAGATGAAATGCAAACATAGCAGAGAAATACAAATTATTTGCAAGCAAAACCAAATCATCTTTCTGTGAATAAAATAAGCATTTAGACCACAAATATCATGCACACTACCAACACCTTTTCTGCAATAAAAAAATAACCAAATAAATCACGGCTGGTCTTCGGAGGAACAGCCAGAATATAATGACATCTTACACATTTGTAAACAAAAGAACTATAAATCTCTAGCTAATAAAAATGATGATTAGTGATATGATAAAATCCACTTTGGATTAATTAATCTTATTAAACTGTTACATCTGAAAAATACTTGTAGTCTAAAACCAACAGAAAAAATAAGATTTAATGTTAAGATTTTTCTGAATTGCACTTTCATTACATAATCCCTTATATCAAGATTACTCAAATTCTGTTTAAATTATGTGAATTATTTAAGGTCAGTTGACACTGCTTGAGAATATAGTTAAAGTAATCAAATTTAGATTTTCTTTCATTTAGTTTTAACCCATTCACGACAGGACGTATTTTTGCCCACTCCCGCTTCCAGTGGCGTTATAACAAGTGCGCAACACTTCGTTCTGGGTGTTTTCCTGCTACGAAGACGTGCTGAGCCTCTCAGAGCATTTTTCACCCATCCTATCTTTATAGTTTGCATGACTGCATATAAATGTAAACCATGTACAAATATTGCCATGCTTAGAGGAGTTATTTCAGTTGAAAAACATGTTACAGCAATGCTTTTCTAGTGTTATTTTATTGAACTTTGCCTATATTCTTCACTACTAATGGAAAGTGGAAGCATTCTTTTAGTGGGGTATCAAAAAAGATGTTTTATACTTGTCCTTTTTTTTCCAAAATGAAAAAAGAACAATATAAATAATCATACATGTACATATGAGTATGTACATGTACCTCATGATGTGATGTGATATCACAGGTAACTGACAAATTAGAAATAGTATTACATTAGTAATTTTCTATTTTACTTTATTTCTTGGCCAATCACATTTAATTTTCATTAGTTTTTTTATTCAGATCTTTTTCTTCAAGTGATCTGAAGCAGAAATTACCATGATGTCATCAATATCACGTAGTTTTCTGTGTTATATTACATTTTTTATGACATTAAGTAACAGAGTCTAAGAAAACATATTCAAGAACAATGTAGCATTCTATTGCTGATGTTTCAGCACGTCACAACTGCCCTGCCCAGAACTCAGCGAGAAAATGCACAATGTCTCAGAACGTCACCCGGGTCTGGGTATCCATGAGATTGGATGTCAACCGGCGCGAATGGGTTTACTTACTTTGTGAAAGAGAAAATGGCGGGTTTTGTTGTTGCTGGCCAGATAATGACATGTAAATCTATTACATTTTATAAGCAACAAAGTAGGATTATCTATTTTCTACTGTCAAGTTATGGTATGAATATCAAACTAATTATACCTATCTACAAACTAAGTATAATTGTCTGTATAGATAAAATAACATACAACCAAGCCAGTTCATTTAAAGTATTAAGAGATAAATAACTATGGTCTCTAGACATAAGACCTTCCCAAAGAAGTTAAGATGTGTCATTACATCCTATGAGGAAAAAAACAAACTCATACAGATGTCATCAGGAACTTACCCCGAACCACTGAGGGAAATATGTCTAGAACAGAAAAAAAAATTGTCAGGATTTGACCATATTTGGTACATGTGCAAACTCTTTACTCACATTACAGTGGTTGCTAAGAACACAGAGGCTACAACTGCTATGTAAGCTGCAAAGTTCAAGCTTTATGTCATTCACATTCATATTTTCTAATTGCTTAGAGAGAGGCATATCCTATTAGGCATATCTATATGGTGTTTCCTCTTTTCTTCTGTTCGTTACCAGACTGAAAGCACTCTTTCTGCGAAGCCTAAACTTCTTTTTTCCATTGAAAAGCAACTTTATGTATATACAGATTATGTTTCCTTACAAGCTTAAAAACTGTTAGTGCAGATTGTACTATATATTGGTATAAACTACTAATCTTAGTATATGTTCCACATTGTACTTCAGCTAATTTTCTTTCCTAAAACAGAGACTGACACTAGAAACCAGATCTTTCCATAATGAGGTCTTAGACCATGTCCACAACAGCAAGTAGGTGCAGGCAGATGGGGGGTGGGGGGAGGCAAATTAATTCCCTTATGTGTCCTCACTGAGTAAATTTTCTTATGAGTAAACTAAGTAAGCTCTTTCTTATCATTTTTTTATGTGTTGTCATTGAGAAAACATTTAAATTTCAGGGGACATGTGACAAAGTTAACTATTAACTCTTCCTACATTGGCTTGCACCTGCCTGCTCTCACTCACTGCCAGTGTGGAGGTCCACTGATTAGACAAAACTTCTTGATTCAGTTCTATTGTCTTATCTATTCATATATAAAAAATAATATCACCAATACACTGAGGAATCTGGTATCGAACAGATAAGCTAGGCAGCATGCATAAAACACTGGAAAAAACAAAGCATTTGGTGTAAAAAATACACAAATAATAAATAACCATTACTCATATAAGCAAATTTCTCTCATATATTTCTTTCAAAAATGTTTCCTAAAACTATATTTTAAATTTGGTATCTCATTTCTTATGCTTCATCAAGAACTTTGGGCCCAAATATACCTTTTTACATGATGAAAATATAAGTAATTAAAGTTCTTACACCTTTTGATAATTGCATTATGATGATTAGAGTGCTCGAGTTTACTGGTACTTCGACTATTTTCAAGAAACACTGCATCATAGTAGGTCATCTAAATGGCTTCAGATGTTGCATAGAGACAAAGTCAGTATTGTCTAAACAACTAGACATTTTTTTATTTTTTATTTATCAAATACTATTAGTCATGTCTTGAAGCTGATTACTGTGCAGGAAAGCACACAAATTTCTGCTTTTAGTAGTTTATAGTACATACTATGAATATATGTTTAGCCCATGTCTATTTGCCTATATATTTTAATATTGATACTCATATTTTTTAGAACAGATACTTATGATGTCAGTGACATGGTTATGCCCATAAAGCAAGTTTTGGAGGGGACATAAAAAAAAATAAAAATCACCTCATGTTGTTGGGGTTCCCCAGGAAATCAGCCTAGAGACAGAATTTTATAAACTTACCACATTCAAGAGAGGGTTAGGCATGAAATTGGGTATTATGCTATTTTTTTCATAATTTTTTACAGCAGAGTACACCCCCCGAAATCTAATCTAAATGAAAATACATAGTTCACATGATGATAACCATCAAAAACACTTGGGCTATAGAGATATGGATGGTGCAGAGTCAGGGGACTAGGGAAGTATTGAATTATTATTATATTTGACCTCTGTTAGTTTGACCTATCAGATAATCTTGCACAGTCCTGGAACCAAGGGTGCTAGTAAATTGGCAGTGTACTTATGTGTGTATTGACACACGCAAATGTGCACATATGAAACTGAATATCATTTGCACCATACTCACACAAATATTAGTGCAAATAAATGTCTTGGTTGAACCTGAATATGTGTAACTGGAGTATTTTACAAAGCAGAGGAACAGAAATGGCTAATCACACTTATGTAACAAATTACCACTCACCACTCAAATCACCACCAAATTCATGGGAGCCTTAGAAGAATGGTTTACAAATCTTTCATTTTTTATGTGTGCTTGTGTGAGTGTGAGTGTGAGTGTGAGTGTGGGTGTGTGCGTGTCTGTGCAGTAGAACCAAACCTGCTCTTCATTTATGCAGTATACTGGAGTAAAAAAAGAAAGAAAGAAAAACTGCCCAAGACTGTACACAGTTCGGCCAACCTACATTTGGTAATGGCAAACTGAAAGCTCAAAATTCATGCCTCCTTGGTAAGTCACGCTTTGCCTATGATGATGTATTGCCTGTATAGAATATGTTCACAATATACATACATCATAGATTATGATCATGGTTAACCATTATAAATGCTCAGAATAACTGGAATATTCCAACCAAATGCTTCTGATTTCTGTATTTTTCTATTTGTGTTCAGTCTCTTCTTTAATACTTTGTAAATATCAATTTTCATATGTTACATCCCTACAAGTTCAGAACCCAACAAAGGCAGAATCTAAATAAGTCATAAAACTTTGCCAAAGTTTCATTGCTTTACTCACCACTCAATAACAATCACTCTCTTTAGTATATAAGCTCTTCTTTGATGAAATTTCACACATACAATATTTTTAACTTACTTGATTTTGCTGAAGATGTGCAAAGTTGGCGAGTCCTCGTACTGCTAGACGACGGACATGTACTGATCGATCATTCAACCTTGACAGCAAACCATCAGTAATATTTTCCAGAAGTTCATAGTTTCCACCGCACTTTTCAGCAATCAACTGTTTAAGACAAATGTGTGTGATTATCAAGCACATACAGTTTAATACTAATTTTTGCACAGTCACTATTAGTTCTTCGTAATCACTGAATACAACAACAGAACTCTATTAATACAATGTTCCTTACTTGAGCGAAGACAGCTGCAACGGTGACTCTCTGCATCTCATAGGCATGGTGAGAGTCTAGATGGTTGACAAGCTTTTCAATGTGTTTAGGAGCTTCGTGAACCAACATCCTGTGGACAAAGGTAAAGTCACTGTCATTTCACAAGTTATCTTAATAAAATAATTGACACTTACGTTATGGACAATACATGATAAAGAGGAAGTTAGGTAAATGAAAACTTTCATTTGATATGTGCTGTGGAACTCAGGACAAAATAACTGAAATTACCAAAACAAAAAGTCTAAAAGCTAACTGCATTCTTGTTTCATCATAAATTGATTAGAAGAGTAACTCCTATACAAACAGTGTATGAAAAAAATGTGGTAGAGGTAGCCCATAACTGATCTGCTTAATTAAGTAATAAACAAACAAAAAAAAATTGCATTAAAACCTGGCTGACTTGGCAATGCATTGCTTATATTATTGAGAAATGGGTTAGGTTGAAAAAAGGTCGGTGAAGTTTAGATGGCTCCACAATCTGCTACAATTGATCAAAAATAATTTTCAAAACTTTTTGATTATGGAATAATCCACTTCAATTTGCAAGGAGTACCATTTGGGATTAGTTAGGCATGTTAAAATCTTCAAATCTTATCCTAAGTACACCTTATCATTTTATAGAATTACACATTATTTTGTGGAAAAGAACATACGCTGTGATTTCAGATATGCCATGTAGGAATATCTCAGTTGTATCTTCTTCTTCATCTCTGATTTTGTTTGACAGAACAACACTGAGAGACTTGCAGTCTACCACATCTATTAGTGACTTAAGACAGCGTAGAACAATTCTGTAATTGGAATGAAAAGCACACAGATTAGCAGTGTCTAATATGTTTACCAATCTATTGATATAATGCATAACCATTTGGTTAACTTTCAATATCAGTAAGTAAAATATGCAACAAAATGTCAATAATTATAAAAACACTAACAATATATATTTTTTTAATAATTAGGGAGAACTTACTTTGTTGGCACAAGACCAGTAGCCCCTCTGTTGGGGATGAAATTAAAGGCACTCTTTGAGTTCGTACCACCTGTTTGGTGGAGTGGTGCCACAACCCCGACATAAGAACCATATGAGAGTAAGAGGAGTGCTGTTAAAGAGGGAAAATTTTCAGTGATAATTTTCTGGGACTCTGGCCATGTTTGCGGCTCTTCTTCTGGTTCGCTCACATCCAGCGTCTCCCAGTCCTTGTCTTCTTGTTCACTCTTGATGACAGGAGTTCTCAGGTCATGAATGAGGTCAGTAAGACCACAAATAGCCTGTTTGAAATTCAGTAAATTAATTGGTTGCAATGCACTGCAATTCTGAATCACATTTAAATACTGTACATCTCTAAAATTAGATGACTTATTCATAAATCTAGAATAATTACTGCAATATAGCAAACTCTTAGCTTAAATGCTCTATAACTGTGCTGATGAATAATGGGGTTAGTGATGAAAGTTGTAAGATCATTCATATCGAGTAGTGTAAAATAAATGGCCATAAACATTTTCAGACATTCATTTTCTCAAGGGTGAAGCTGAACTTGCAAATGTTCTCTTGCATGAATAAAAGTAACTCAGTTCTGTTTGGATACTGAGCACATGTGTGTCCTTCTTGTTGACCAATACAATTAAGCCAAGAATAATATGAAAGAAATTGTTTTAAATAACTGTGATCACACCTAGAAACCCAAAGAAAAGAAAAAAGAAAAAAAAAATTTAAGGATTAACTACTTTCTTGTGAAAGTCTGCTAGTGACATGCTTTAACCTATTCATGCCAGTTGACTTGCTATCACGTCCAGTGGTTTTTGGGTCAGACACCGGAGATGAGATATTTAATCAAGGCCGGCGCGCCTGGTGAGCGGGCTTACAGCGCTTGCTTGCAGCTAGTGCGCCCTAGAATCCCAAGGCGTTAGGCTTATGTGTTTGAAATCCCCGGCATTCTGACCATTTAGAGCCGAAATAGTCCCGGCATGAATGGGTTAAATCACAAGAAATAACCTGGTATATCAGGATATTGCACAAAAGGCCTCCTATCAAAAGCTAAACACTGAATTTTGTACACTTATCATGCCAGAAAAATTGGTAGAGTAAGTTCATAATACTACGACTATTACTTTTAGGATTTTGTATAGGGATAGTACTTGACAGAATTCCAAAAGGTATTACACTGTTTGAGATACATTTTGGGAAAATGGACTTATTTCTGCCTCCCTCACCAATTAATAGTCAAGACTTTTTTTTTGAGTGGTAGCTATTTACATATGAATAAACAAATTAATGCATAAAAAAATGAATAATAATAATAATAGCAATAATGCTAATAACAATGATGATGATAATGATGATTATGAAAATGATGATTTTTTGGGGGGAAAGATGTGCATATACAAAAGTAAATACAAATTAATAAGGAGAAAATGAGAACTATGGAAAAGCCTAGTGGTTATTATGATGATAATCTTTACACAGCTGAAAAGTGAATAGAAAGTGAGCAATTATACAGCTTTAATAGGTATTTTCATTTCATGATAAGATAAAAAAAAATCATACCCACCTGCCTTGTACCCCTATCTTATGCCCCCAGAACCTGTATGCACTCACTATTTTAATTCAGTATTAATATCTTGACAATCTAGGCGAAAAATCACCCCTAATGTAATGTTGATCTACATAAAAAGCTTTCTTCCATTAAAACTGAAAACCTGCAATGAACCAAAAATTGAGGCATTATTCAAAAGACTTCTATGTTAATAAAACAGACTCCACAATGAAGACTAATGCAAAGAATCCAACTTCAATTTTATTTCATTACTTCCTCTAGGGAACCCTATTATATTCTTTAGACATATAAGTATGGTTGCATAATTAAATTTGCTACTTATTATCACCAATTCTTCTAATATTACAGATATGAAAGAAGTCTATAATTATTTGACCTACTATAGAGGTCATATTACATATAACTTAAGGACTATGAGCTTGTGGAGAGTAGACTTGGTGTCAAATACTTGTATATCAATATTAATGAGAAAAAATGATCTATTAAGGCATTATTTAACATTTCAGTTACAAATACTCTTCATCATCTTCATATTTAAATCTATCTATACAGGATCCATCCTGGGTTCCTACTTGAGTGTATCTGAGCAACAGGGATAACTACTACCTGGCTGACAGACTGCACATTGCCCATCTTTAAATGCAGCCTATGAAGCAACCTTTACTTAGATCCCACTGAAAATTGAGTCATTTACAAAATTCTATTTTCTTGGGTAGGCCAGATATATATATTCAATCTAATGTGGCCAGATACACAATTTTGCTTTGAACAGGCTACAAAGATTTGATAAAGAGGATTAGCAATACCAAGTACTAATGACTATGATACATATCACCTGCCTTTGCAATCATCTCTTAATGATGAAAACCTATCTAAAATTAGGACTATTCTTTCTTGCACAGACTTTTTTTTTTTCTTTTTCTTTTTTTAATTTAACAAACAACATCATATAGTCTGATGAATCTGATCCCTCCCTGTAATCCTTACTGAGAGAGGAGGAAGAGTTGCAATCCTGACAGTAGAATCAGTAGCGGTAGGCTGCTCAGTAAACAGTTGGGTGCGCTCCATAATCTGCTTCAGATGCTCTAAAGAAGACTCACAAAGTTTTGGATCATGACCTAAATTACGCCATGTACCTGACACACCACTGTAGAAAGAAAACCGTGATATAGAGATAATGTCTTTACAATAGGTCAAGCCACAACTTGCAACGTATCTATATTACAGCATTTTACATCATGACCGAAAAAAGCTGAGAATGGAAGAGTTTGATGTGAGTCAGTGATGGACAAGATACATTATTATTACATCAGTTATTTACACATTTCAGCCATTTTTTTCAAGAGTATTAGAATGCTCTAGAAGAGACAGATATAACTACTGATGAGAAATACTATGGTGGCCTTGTTGTTTATATCAATGATAATACTTTGTGACACTAATGATGTAATGTTTTATTCTAATGACTACAAAGACCATGAACTTGAACTTAGTAAAAAAAAAAAAAGAAAAAAAGAAAAAAGAAGAAAAAATAAACTCAACTAGTAATAATACATAAAATAAAACAACATTAGTAAACACAATTTTGTTATATACAAATATATTCATATATTTGCATGACATTTAACCCATTAACAATGAGGTGGTTTTGGCTAAGCCTGGACATAACACCAGGGTATTTCAAAATGCACAGGCCTATTGCAGCAGGCTATTTATCCACTAAACCAGTGGCCAGCTGCTACATGCCTAGTCACCTGGTTTGCCAGCCATACAAAAAGCCATGACATGATATCACATCCCCAGCAAGAAGACCAGCCAAGCCATGATGTGATATCACATTATCCATCGTTAAGGGTTAAGCATTTTATTTTTCAATCATCTGGCACATATGAGCCAGAGGAGTCCAAAACATGTAAAAGAAGAAGAATGGATAAAAGATGGTGACTACAAAAAAAAAAGAAAAGAAAAAAAGAAAAAAGTAGTAACTTTAATAAAAGGCAAAATCATTACAAACTTTTCATATGGGAGAGGATAAGTGAGCATTGTATCCAAGACTAGATTTAAGTTGTGTGCCGAGAGTTGAGTCAGTGCCTCGACTGATCTTTTCCGAGTCTCTTTGTGGCTAACCTTCTCTAGGCGAGTATATATGGAATCTGTAAAAAGAGAAATGCCCCATGAATGGCCTTGAGAAAGGTTACATATAATTCTATATATTCATTCTTGCCACAAGTAACATTAAAAAACAAAGAAAATCTGATGTCAACATGGCATAAACATATCAAAATCTTGCCTAGTATCTCCTTTATGTGCTGGTGAAGCTGATGTCCACGGAGAGCAAAGATTGTGGTTATAACAAGGGCAACTCCTGATGAGGACTCTCCTAATTTGTCCTGCAGACCCACGACTGTGCACGATAAGAATGACCTCAGCTGTACAAAAGTCAACTTGTTGCTAATGACCTGAAAATTGGGACAAAGAGAGAATACTTGTAGTTTAAGTTTAAGATGTAGGGTCTAACAAATAAACTTTGTGTAAATTCATATTTGATTTTACAGTATTCAACATAACTTACCGTGCCAACATCTTTGACAAGATTGTCTATCCTCTGTGGGTCATCAACTGATATCTGTTCTTCAGCAGTCTGTAAAATATGAAAATATAAAACTGATTAATATCTCACTTGCTCCAATAATTTCCTAAACATTTCTCACTGATTATTGCATTACTAAGCACAGCTCAAATTTTTATCATAACAACTCCTTTACATATTTATCCTTTCTGTTTTAGAGTTCTTATTTTATCTGAATTTGTAGTACTGGTACATATTTAGTAATGGTTTGTTTTCTGTGCACTTCAATTTGCAGAACTGTCAACTACAAATATTATCTTAAAGAGTTACTTTTCCTTAAACTGTTGAGAACTTTTGTCCTCTTTGGAAGAATCATAATTCATGTTACACCATCTTCTAGATGGAATTCAATGGAAATTCAGATCATTAATAAAGATTTGAAATTCCCTAAAACTAGAATCACAGCTATATTCTTCATGATGCTTTTTTCATGTTTATGTAAATTTCACATAATGACATTTGATTAATAATAGATATCTAATGAATTGTCTAATCATGGATAAAAAATATTCGCCAATAATTCATAATATAATTTCAATCTAGAATTATCCGCTTCTAATTCTACATCAATATTGTTAGTTTAAACTTAAAAGAAATTCAGTAAAATGGTATAAACTGAGTTTATCATGTTTTAATTCCCTATCATTATCAACTACAAAGTTATCCTTTAAAAATCTGATGAAAATAATGTAGATAATGAATGATGAATTGAGAGCAGCTGTCTTGAAGAATCTTTCCATGAAGGAAATGATACATGCATTCATCAAAAAGTATAAGCCTGAGAAAAGCAATATAAAATACAGATAAAGAAAATATCTTCAAAACCTTTAGAAGCTCCAGATCTTCATCGGCATGATCAGGAGTCTGGCCATTGTAACGTCCTGCTATGCGTAACACCATGTAGACACTACCCACTGCTTGTGTTCGCACTTGAGAGCTTGGATCGCTCAGGCGAGGTGTGAGGAAGGCTAGAAGCTGGCAGGTCTGGTTGAAGTTTGTTGGTCCCTGAAGTCATGTTTAAAGTGATGACAGTTATATCAAATAATGTGAATAATAAAAGATGTCTCTAATATCTTCATGTTTGAAATCATGCACACATACAAATAAACAGTTCTATCTTTCCCATTCTCCCTCACTTCCTCCTTCTTCTTGTCCCCCCTCCCCCTAAAAAAAACATATAAATAAACAGCTTTTAATAAAAAAAAACAAGTCAGTAAAGTTAACTCTGCTATTCATATACAAACCTCAATAGTAAAGGTTAAATGGTCATAATAAGTTCGAAGTGCTGTGTGAAGAAGTTCAACAGATTTGATCCTAATAAGCTCTGTAGGTGCGACTGTCCATGACTGCAGGAGTGTTGTTACATCATCTAAGGTAGCAGGATTTGTGTCCTTCTGAATAATGGTTCTGAAAACAATTAGAAGGTACACTTAAAAATGCATCTTTAAAACCAACTGATATCAAAGGTAGGCTCTCTACTTGCATACAAAATATCTAAAAAAGAAAAAAGAAAAAAAGCTTTTTATATTCATATGCAGTTTAAGTTCTAAAAAATTATAAGCACATACTAAATGTAAGGCTTAGATATAATGAAAATTGATCATGCATATATAAAATGTGTCACATTCATCATCTAAATAATTTTTTATGAGTATAATGACAATTTTGTAAAAATCATCAACAGCTCATAAACCACTTTACAAAAGCAGTAACAAAGACATACCTAATAAGGACACTAAGTTGGGCATAACACTTAGTGAGATAAGGATCAATATTCTCTGCCTTAGAGAAACGTGGCAAGGTAGCATTTAGTCCTGCCTGCAGAATAATTGTCCTCTCTTCGACATTCAACTGTGGCTCGAGAGCACTGGGTTTAGTTAAGGTTTCAAACTTTGCAATAATTGAAAAGAAAAGACAAGGTTAAAGATTACCATCAACTTGATTCATCAGCTGGATATAGAATGGCACTTTCATACTTAGCTTTGATTCAGCATAGCTTCTCTCATGACTCTCTTGACATATCAATCACTACACTACACCACCTGATTTATTTTCAATAACTTTTTTTTGTAATTTCTACAAATAAATCTCATAGATTTTTACAGGGAGGGAGGGAGGAAGGGAGAGAGATGGCTCTACAAGTGCTTACTCAACAAGGGGTCAATTACTAGGCCTACCTGATCTCAAATACTTTCACCATTTAAGAATATATAAATATATGTCAATATACCATCCTATTAACTTTCTTCTTGTATCTCTAACCTCAAATTTTCTTAAGCTATCACTCTCCATCATCTAACATCTTATCTTGGGGTAAAACTCTTGAATTAAGAATAATCAATAAAAGAAATCAATCTCTATTTAGTACAAAAGGATACGCAAGATCTCTCAGGGCCTGCAGGACACTGGCAAGCACAGGATGTTGAAGACCTTCGCTCCTAGATGTATTGACTAGATGAGTAATGAGCAGTGGGCGTTGGCGAAGTTTAAAGTCTGGGAGTCGTGTGAGTGCTCGGGCAATGTTGCTGATAGCATGAAGAACTGCTTCATTAACCATATCACTCTGGAATTAAAGAAAATAATCTAAAGCTGACATTTATGAAGAAAAAAATATTTACAATAAAAAATACACATATTTATTTTATTATTGTAGTAATTCACTTGATTCATATAAATGCAATGCAAACCCATATTCATAATTTACCTTTTACAACTAATCCAAAGCCAGAAAGTCAATCAAACACAGTCCATAAATATAGTGATCAGAAAAATTATGTAACTTTTCTTACTTTATTACTATTAATAATATTAAGAAGGTGAAGCATGATTGGGCCATCAACACGGCTTCCAATGACAGTTGCTGGAGCCAAAGTGGAGATCTGTCCAAGGCACAGCACTATGCTGGCACGCATCCAGGATGACTCTTCTATTCGTGTATCTTGCTGCAAATGTGCAAAACACAAATATGAAGAATGAAAGGAAATTGTTTTGGCATAATGTAATACTCTAACAAATATATTTACAATATTTAAGCTGCTATATGGCAGCAAGTTACCATAGCTATCTGTTACCCCAGGAACAAGGAAACCGGAAACATAACACAGGGAAACAGACAGAAACTAACAAATAAACAAACAAAATGACAAAAAAAAAAAAACACCACAAAACCAAAACGATATCTATGTACAGTCTAAACATAATATTCACTTGATTACCAATAAGATGTTTGGGGAGAACCAAAACACTTGAACCCCAATGATACCTGTACTAGATATATAATCAAGTACTAGGTTCTATATTAAAAAAAAGAAAAAGAAAAGAAAAGAAAAGAAGAAAAAAAAACAAAAACAGCCACCTGATTAGGAAAAATCTGGTTTTATTGTATTCCCTTTCTATTTCATCCTATAATCATCAAAACAATATAATAAAGTATCAATAAGTCTGTTATTCATATATTTTCATCCCATAACATGCATACGAAATACGAACAAGGATATAGTGTCATACCAAGCATTACCTTAATCAGATTAAAGAAAGACAGTGATTTTTTGGCAGGATCTGCTGTCTTGAGCCACATGTCTATATGAGTTAAAACAAGGTCTGTGTGAGAAGCAGCTGCAGTACCTACAGACAAGGCCAGGCTCTCTCGCTCTGCAAGATTAGTATACAAAAAAAATTACTTAAAAAAAAAAAAAAAAATCTTGATGTTGGTCATAACCTATTCTAATTACAAAGGTAAATTATATCATGTCAAAAGTTTGTACAAAAAGTAATATCATCACTTACTGAATAAGGAGCTGAAAAAATCATACTTGTGTATTGAACATACAAGCATATTATAACTAGCTCAAAAACATATAAAAGATTTATAGTTAAAATAGAGGCTGTCATACAGTTTTAGTTTCCCATCTGTCACAACAGATTTTTGTATCCTAAAAAATCAGTTCCCACAATAAAATGATTATGTTTGACAGAAAAACAGACTACACACAAAACAGTTCAAAATCTTTAATGGATTTCATCTGAAGATGAAATAAAGAACAATTTGGAAAGTATTGTCACAGCTTTCAATAAAGTAATTTCGTGTGCAGTGTCTTTTCTATCATTTTAAAAAGCAGAATATTTTGTCATTCCTGATCATGTTTATTCTGACTCTGTTAAGAAGCAGCTCACATGAAAATGAGATTAAAGAAGTAAGTTAGCATTGAATATTAAGGGATGTTGGTTGAGAAATTTACAATGGTCATGGTTGTTTCATGCCTTCATAATTTCCTTGGATTATTATCAAGTTACTGACTTTCAGAACTCCAATAAACTTTTTAAAACCCTGAAAAAGTTAAAATGGGAATGTATTTGAGAATAAAAGAAGCTAAGATACTGACCCACAGCAGATTTGTGACTAGTAGCATTGAATAAAGAGTCAAGGGTTGTGGCCACAAAGGTTTTGTTGGACATATGCTTCAAAGTGACTCCAATCAATGACATTAAGAAGCACAGCTGTGCCTGCTGCTTATCATATATGTGAAGCTGATCCATCTGCAAGGGAAGAAAAATATAGCTTCAGTGTGGATGAAACTAAAATGATCAAAACATGTTTTCTGTTTGTGTGAAATACCTTTACTTTACTTTTAGGTCAGCAAGATATATTGTGACTTCTTAAACATAAACTGTTGCATCTGAACAAACAAATCAAAGACAGTCAGTGTTTAACTGCACAACTGAAGAAATGAGAAGTTTAAGCAAATCAACAGAGAATCCCCTACATGAATAATTCAAACTATCCAATCTGTAACTGTACTACTTATAGTTATCAAATAGTAATAGATACTCTTCAGTGGGGAAGCTATATTTCTTTGTAATTCCTCCTTTTACATAAACTAGTTATGAAATTTATATACTGATCTATATAAAAATAGTAGTTTTATGTTTAACAATATCTAAAGCTTATCTTCTGTTTTAGGGTAAGAACAGAGATCATATGAACACTCACAGTTAAGCACAATGAATGGCCAGAAAATATAAACTGAACCAACTATATCATACAACTAAATAGAAAATGTTTTAACCAACTGATGCTGAGAACATACACTGTCCATTATAGTTTTGTTTTAATGATTTCTTTTTACCACAGATGGTTCCATAGTCACCATGGAATCAATCACTGGAGCTACCTGACCTCAGCTGTTTAAACCATTCTTTGAATTCTTGGAGAGGGGGGAATTGTTTCTATTGCTATCATTATCATTATTAATATCACTATGTTTGTTATCATCATCACTACTATTATTATGTTAATGATAATAATAAAAACAAAAATTTTCAACCCCAAAATATCAAGGAATGGGTACAAGGAAATCTGGTGGACTTTGTAATTGACTTCTTGGGCACCAAACCCTTGTGGAGTCATCTGTGCACAAAAAAAGAAAAAGAAAAAGGAAGAAAAAAAAACATTAAACAGTGCATGTAGACATGCCCTCCTTGCATCAGTGGGTTAATGTTCTGGACAAAATCAGATTTTCACAATGAATACCTGAGCCATTCCAACATTGATAGTAAATTCTTCACTGTCAATGTTAATGATTGTTGATGCTAGGAAATCCCTCAGAGAATCATGCCACATCTGAAAGAAATTAAAACAACTTATTCTTTTCAAGTTCTATTTTGAAGATGAATGTATGTAAATATAGAGTTGAACACAAGTACAAAGATGTTGTTATCTCAATAACTAGAAACTGGTGATCTAACGATCTTGGCATTTCTAACCTGAATTGCTGAAGGTTCGGCATCCCCTTTAGATGTAAAATCTTGCAATGTTGCCAGCAATTGTGGGAGATGCTGGCTCCAGGGTTCCACCACTTGAGGGTTGATATGAGGTGCTAAACCTTGAAGAAGTGTGAGAGCTGCAGTCCCTATGGAGCCATCTCCCGGAATGCAACTCAACACCAAAAGCCGTGCCAATAAAACATGAGCCGTTGGAGGACCTGGTGGGCCTACCAGCAATTGTCCTTTATCATCTTCTGATTTAATGTTGTTTGCCAGATGAGCCAGACAACCAAGAGTAGTTGCTAAGCTTGTCTCATATTCAGGAGTACATACGAAGTTCAACAAAAGTGGCCACAGTAATGGTCTGGCCCCATCCACAGTAGTAGCTAATAGATGGAGTACCCTGCGACTGACCTCAGACACAGATTCTCCGTCTGGTTCAGCAAGAGAAGGTCGTCGTGTTTGTGGTGTGGACACCCCAGCAGAGTGTTTCACTAGATATGTAATGAAGGGAGCTCCACTCTGTGCATCCAGGTGACAATTATGACAAAGAGCAACAATAACCTGTGTAAAACTCTTGACAACTTTACTGTTTGGATCACTTAAGAGAGGATTCAATGCTGATACCAAGTTAGAAATATGAGTATCATTGAGAGTCTTACTATTGACAAGGTGCTTTGATACAATCAAGGCACCTACCCTCTGCATATGACTTGCATTTTCTAACCTTTGCAGAAGGTGTGTCATGACATTTTCTGGAAAATGCTTTGCCAGAAGTTCATAACACCTCAGAACTTCATAATGGTTCTTTACGGTGAAAGGTTCTGAATAATTAGGGATCACACACACTTGATTGAACACACAGCCTAGCAAATGGTCAACATGGAATTTCATACCTTCTGTTAGGTTATTCTTTAGCATTGCATCAGTGATTAAAGCTAGGGAGAAAGTGAGGCTATAAGGAGATGATGCTTTCCGATACAGAGACAGAATGGTTGTCACCACTAAACCTGCAAGTTCCTCAAGTTTTTCCTTGGGGAGAAGATGGCTCATGTGACCCAAACAAACAATTGTCTCTTGTCGAACAAGAGAATTGGAGCTTTTTAACCAAAGGCTGACTAAGGCTTCAAATATTGCAGCACTCTCTGTCATGTAGGCTTCTACACTTATGTCTGGATCAGGTTCCTTATTTGCAATTGCCTCCTGAATTGTCTCACAGAACTTACTCAACATTATTGCTAAAGCTACTTTCAAGTTGTCCTGCTTCACTGATGGAAGACACTGCACAATCAAACCCAACAAGACTTTAATGAAAGGGACAGTCCCTTTGACATTCACAACAGCTAAAGCACCAAGAGTCTCTGCAATGCTTTGTGAAGGAAGGGTACCAGCCTGAATTTGACCAACTAAAGTCTCCATTACCTGGGGGTGAAAAAAGGGAAAAGAAAAAGATTGATTATAGAATGCAAATAGATGCAATATATATAATTAATTCAAACATTCCATATACAGAAATAAATCCCTACTACTTTTCTTTTATTCACAGAATATAGTATTTAGTTTTCAACAATGTAGAAAAAAACATTCAACAGTTTAAGTTATGATGAAAAAGATCATGTTCTCTGAACTCAAACAATCTATACTATTTCAGTTATATCTTTAATTTCTCAAACTAATTTAAGTATTAAAAGTATTATTAATTTTACTGAGATAAATATGGCCATCAAACACTTGCTGCAAGCTATTTGGGAAACAAATGTAATAGAACTCACAGCTGAACAGTGCTTGGGATTACTGCCCAAAGCTACCATCAAGCCTGATGCAGCCTCTTGCAGATCTGGAGCCACGGAAGGCAGTGTTAAAAGTTTAACTGCTGCATCTGTCCAAGTGTCTATCAATTCCTTGTCATCAATCTTTTCGCCACATTCACGCACTATGTTCTCTGCTGTATTGTATAGTATGGATTGTACCTGTACCTGTGAAGAAGGAAAAGGTAAGAAACTATAATGAATCTTTAATAATTTCCAAAGTGTCTAAAGTGTTTCCATATGCTATTGGCATTGTGCTAAATCAAAACAAATTAAATAATAAAGAATTTAAACATATTTCTTTAATAATTTTATGATCACTGCTGCTAAGCAGAATAAAATAAAATACTAGTGAAAACATACCTTTGGGGCTGTCTGTGGACTGGAGATAAATTTATGAATTGATGATAACACAAGGCCAGGATGCTTGTGGCCAAGTGTTATGAGGGATCCTGCAACTGTCTGGCGGACACCCTCGTTAGAGTCCCCTGCTGACTCCAACAGACCCCAGACCAATCCTGAGAAAACAAATTGTTGAATTGTAAGGTACTTCTGTAACACATTATATACCGGATAGAGCAACAGGTTGGTTGATGTATGTATGAGATGAATAAAAAAAAAATACATATATATTTTTGTCCCTCTCCTATTCTGAACCTTATATCTTTTTCCATATTGTGAAGAATTTGTACTCCTCTTTTTGAGTTTGAAAAATTATGATTAGTGAAAAGTAAAAAACTATAACAAGCATATCTTCCAGTGTATAATAACTAGCCAATTTGATTATACTGGTATCTGTGATCAAAATTGATCAGTTTATGAGCACAATATAGCTCTGCACTTTTTTTTGTGTCAGTCACTTCTATTACCCCTGACATAGAATAAGTACACATTACTGGTACCTTTTGCTATATAACAATATGGGATGCATAAGTAATCACTACTAGTGCCAATATGTTATTTGCCGTGGGTTTTGTAATCAAAATGATTTCTGGGATTACTCAATGTCATACTTAAAACAAAACTACGGATATACTAATAATCATACTTGATTTTCTGTATTCTTCATGCTTTTTTGCCTTTATTGCCAAGATTTTCTTATCATAGTGCACACCTACTGTGACACAGATAACTATCACAATTATCTTTTATCTGATGAAAGTTCTCCAACTATACCATACTGCAAGTATAGCTCATACAATCATTTTCAATAGATCTATTAACCCATTGCCGACAGGGCACCTAACGTCCTAACTGGTCATCAAGGCGGGTGGTCTATGACACTAGCGGCACCGGCTAAAAATTAGAGGGACGGGGAAAGGATTTTCTCCGACCTCTGGGTTACACAGACTAGCCCAAACAATATTTTTCCATAAATCCATCATAAAATGCGAGTTTAGGCTGACATGTATGTCATGACACCCGTAGGTTAATAGGTTAATACCAAAAGACTTTAACAAAGAGTCAGTACTATCTCCTATGATTTAAAATTCCTCAAGATTTTTTTTCTTCCCTGAACAACTAATTATGCAATAGTCCTGCAATATGGCTGAGATAAACCACGATGTCTTTCCCCTCTGGCCTCTTGACCCTCATCTCTTCCCGGATTTCCTGGAAAAGCTGAATTCCCTCTCCTTCCATTCGTTTCAAGGTGGAATGGGAGACCCATGACCAGCTCCCTGTCTTGGACATCTTAATTTACCACTCAGGTGACTTTCTCTTTTTCAGTATATAGAAAACCCATGCATACCGGAATGTATATACACTTCTTCTCTTACCACTAACTCCATGTTAAGAGAGGTGTCGCCTCTTCTTTCTTTCTCCATGCCCTCCTCATATGTGACACACATCATCTGGACGAAGATATCAATTTTCTACGTTGATCCTTAGGCAAGCTGAGGTACCCTTGTTTTGTCCCTGATGCCTGCTGCATCTTCTACCATGACCCTCCCCCCAAAGAGACTTCTCACCAGCCTGTCCTTCCTTACACCGAGGAAATCCACTCTCTTCATTGCTCACTGCACTCTCTCAACTGCAGGCTTACCTTTCGCCAGGTAAACACTCTCTGTCGCATCGTCCACACTGGTCCTCCTTCTTCTGCTAAGGTAGGCAACTATACCATCCCTTGCTCCTCCTGTGAGAAGCAGTACTTAGGGGAGACCAGTGGTCGTTTCAACAAGCATGTGTCTCTACACAAGTACCCTGGATTCATGGGATACTCCAACAATGCTCTCTTCTACCACCAATGGGACACAAGACATTGCATAGATTGGTCAGCCACATG
Source organism: Penaeus japonicus (assembly GCF_977035675.1). Lineage (NCBI taxonomy): Eukaryota > Metazoa > Arthropoda > Malacostraca > Decapoda > Penaeidae > Penaeus > Penaeus japonicus. The sequence continues at coordinate 12,774,878 of NW_028234425.1, read as the reverse complement.
CATTCTGTTTCCTTCCACTGATGTCCATGCCCACAGACTGGTGGAATCTTCCCTCATTTACAGATTGTCTAATTTCATTCTCAACAGTGTTTTTTCTCCTTCCAACAGTCTTCTATCCTCCTGCATTCTCAGACTGTTACCTTATGCCAGACACCCTTCACACAGACCGCCCGACCCGGTGGACTGACATGACCTGCCCTGGTTCTGTTTACTTGTCCGCCCCTGCTTTCGTTTCTGCTCACCTGTCCTCATATGTCATTATTGTACTGTGTTGCTTCCCCCTTACCCTCCTATATACCCTCTTCTCCTCCTCCTCTGACCTGAAGATGGAATCCAGATAGATCTTGAAATTGTCGTCTCATATTCAAATAAATCTATTATGTGTATATTGTATTTTTCTGCCAATAGTATGGTAGTTAAACTTTGCCCATTACTCTGGACACTTAGCTTAAAACAAGACCCTCAAAGTCTTTTAAATGTGGGTGACTAAACTTAAATACCTGTATAGAAAATGCATAGTAAAAAGAAATGTTTTTCAATACACATCCTTGTCTAAATGTAAAACCTTATGCCATATATAATCCTATTCACATATTTGTGAAGGTGGTGAACAAAAACAAAGATTAACATCATAAAATTTAGAAAAAAAGTGCAATGTAACAGACAAAACTTCACTGACAGAAAGATAAAATTACATTTCTGGACATACATGTAATACATGGTTACAGTACATGAATCAATAGATCAAGAAATTCTATGATCACATAGTTTTACAATTTGAAAATAGAAAATAGAATGAATTAAATTAGGTGCTCTGACAAAGGGTAGTAAACCTCCACTAAGTATATTTTGGCAGGAGAGAGCTTAGACTAGTTTCATAATTGACAGGAAGGTTGCTCAGGAATTAACCAATACAAGTAAGTCCCATTTTCAACATTTTTTTTTGTTTTGTTTTAAAAATCAAGTAACTTTTTCTTTATTTTCTATTTGTGACAGCTATGACTCAGAAGTAAAATATCCTCCAATTCATCAACCTGTCAATGACATGTGCACTGTTTACCTTGTACTATATACACATGTCCAATAATGAAATCTTAACTACAAAAATATCAGTTGGGAAATATGCAAGAGAAATGTGTTCCCTGTACACATTAAAACTCTACAGTCTGGCATTACACATTATAATCCGACTTTATCTGCCACTTCTCTCATTAATTTGTCTATAACTTTATTTCTCAAATCAGTTCAATCAAAATGGCCCCAGTGATATCTAATGAAATGTTTGTCTTTACCCTTCTTCAATTAATTACTATTCTAAAAACAAAATATATAAAAATAAATAATTGTATAAAAATAAAATAAAAGTTTAGAGGGACCACACCCCTTTCCAATCCATTTTATATCTAAACACTTTTTTTTCAAATAGCTTTATCAATTCCCCTCAAAAATCAGTCTACCAAACGAAATGGATACTTTTGATAAATAAATGAATTCATATATATATATGTTCTTAATATATGTGCAGGTATATATATGTAAAGAGGGGGTTAAATATATGCATATGCTTGATATTCATATAGATCTGAAATGTGTAATGCCTTATGGCTGTTAGTTAAAAATGGTCAGTCATCTAAGCATGATTCATGTTCAGTTTAACGATACCAATAGATGATAGATAATCTTTAATCTCTCATCTATTCAACCAAAGTTTTCCACTTCCTCCCTAATAATGACAAACAGCATTGATCAAGCATTGATGATTGCAAGATAAGGAGAATAAATCAACAGAGGAAAATGTCTCTGACAATGACATCGTATGTTTCTTTATCATTATTGTGATTATTATTGCTGACATCCTGCTGACATCCGCGCAAAAATAGGGCGAATTCAGTAGGCCTACTTACCCCTCTCTCTCTCTTTCACCTGCATCTTGCCAGGACTTATCTCAGGTTTCGTAGCACTCATGGAGTCGGGGGCGTTGTATGGGTCCACTGCAATTGCCTCTGGATAATTTAATTTGGCCTTAATGGAGAGAATGACATCCCCTGTTTTGACCTGGAGTTGCGGTGTCCAGGTGTTCGTCACGTTAGTAAAGCCGAACACTTCACAAAATTAATGCAGTCACATTCGTTTTCTTAAAGGCAAAAGTCTCACAGTCTAGAGTAAATCACATGCCCTCTTATTTCATCACCATAGTTTTGTCAATTTCACGTTTCTTTGAGATAAGAATATACGTGGCAGGATGATACAGCTGTTAATGTTTACAACCTGTGCCTTTCCGAATGCTTGCATTGACTTTGGCTTCGCCGGACTTATGTATGTTGCATCATCATTTACTATCTTCGATTTGGTCTATATACTTATATATATCTTTTCTTTCTTATTTCGACGTGGATATTGATGTCATATTTTAGG
>NW_028234425.1:12759963-12762463 GCF_977035675.1 Penaeus japonicus | reverse complement strand
AAAAGGATCTTGAAACTCAACGGCGAAGACAAATCGGAAGCAATCAAATAATACAAGGAAAAGTTACAATGACCAGAAGGATAGCTGCTTCCTTGCAAGTAAGTATATATATATATATATATATATATATATATATATATATATATATATATATATATATATAATATATACATACATACATACATACATACATACACACACACACACATACACACACAAGTGCACAAAAATAAAATCTAGCAGGGTAATGGCGCGGAAGGCATTTAAGTCTTGAGAAGTCCTCGTCTACCTGTTCGAGGCGAGACTCAAGACAGTGTTATGAAGGTCTCTGCTGACGATGGCGTCCAGCCAAGACGTGGGAATGACTTGGAACAATGACAGAGCGAATCTCACCACCAAGGGCGCTGCAGAATATACCGCTTCGGGGCGGTCCAGCGTCATGGCATATCTGAAAAAAAGAAACAGGCTTATGACACTCCCGATTAACATTACGGTTTTCAATTATTATTACTGTTTCTAAACATCAAGCTACACGCACATTCCTCCAGGAAACAGATGAACGGAAAAGGAGCGTTACTGCCCTGACCCTCAAATCCCAAGGTGTTGGGGGCTTTTCGCTTGATGAAAGAGAAGACCCCGACCAGGCAAGCTCTGATAGCCTTGAAGGGAGTCCTGGGTCACTGAACCTTGGAAAGAGGAAGGATGCACCGCCTAAAACTAACCCGAGACCGGACAATACACTAGAGTTTCCGGCCTTTGTGGAGGTTCTACGAAAGAACCCGACCTGGGATAGGTCTAGGAACCCCACAAGATCCTCCCCAAAAGTGGATAGTCCCTCTCATTCAAGAGAGAGACTTGACGCTCCTGCTGAGGAAGTTGTTACAGCAGTAGCAACAGCTTTGGGGAGGACACGAGAGATAGAGAAGGCAGTCAGGGTTGCCATGACAGCAATGAACTAGACCGTTTTTGCATCTCAGGACGAGACTCCACTCCCCACGACAAACCAGGGTGAGATTCGTCTCCCCACCCAACCCGCGGCCAGGACCACACTGGCGGATTCTGAATCCATACCTTAAAGGGTGAGAAAGCCAAGACCATTAAGGGGAAAGGTCCCCTGATAAGCCTAACCAAAGGCTCTCTGACATGGGGACGACAGTGATGAGTCTGGTTAGGAAATCACTATCAGTGAGGAATCCCCAAGGAGTGGTCAGACTCCAACATGTGATTATATCCACAGTGGGGTACAGTGGATTTTGTTGATATCATGGATGACGATTCAGACTAGTACAATGGCCCCTAATCTCAGCATACTATAGTGGAATATCAATGGCTTCTCCGCGAGCAATGCCATTATCCACACCATCATGCGGTCGAGGAGCAGTGATGTTGTCATGCTCAAGAAAACCGTAATGGGGGAGACAGATTGCTTCTCAGAGTATCATCCATCTGTGCTGCCGAGCACATCAGGCACCAGAGGTTTGATTGCCCTAGTCAAAGCGACTCTTTAATCACCGATCCAGTGCAGTGTGGAGCTGGCGTGGAATTCCATACTGCTGAAATCCACCTGGCTGGGGGGGGGCAAGTCGAAGGAGCTTAGACATTAGTGGGATCTTTGCTACTGCGGCACAGGACTATATTCTCAATGCTATCCTTCCCATCTTGTCTCCTTCCCGGGGGCCAAATATGACAGGCTATCATATAGCCGAGGTGCTTAAGTTATGTCCCGAGATCGTTCTTCTCAACAGCCGAGAGCCCACGCATGTCGATGGTGGGGTCCTAGACCTCACGTTTGCCACTGCGTCTCTGGTTGAGAGAATTAGATGGTTTGTGGATGAGATTGTCACCGCCATCTTGGATGCTGGTCTGGCACCCTTCCGATGGAAGGAAGCCAACTGAAAAGCCTTCCACTATCTGCAGGATTGCGAACACATCCACTTCATTAAACAGTGCCACATACGACATCCGCCGGGCTGTTAGAAGAATATGCCACTTGCTTACTCCGTGGCAGTTGGAGCGAATATTGGCAATACGGCCGCCTCGGCAAGCATTTAGTGATGATGATCAGATGAGTCAGGCTATATGCATTGTACAGTCAACTTGGACGAAGCGTCGTCCTCGAACTGAACTGACCTGACTCATGACTAAATTTGAATAAAAAGAAAAATACGTCACCGTTTTCATATAACGAAGAATGAATAAGAAAAATACGTTTATTGGGTAAGACAACAATTTAAAAAGCTATAAGTCTCTTATATTGCTTATTAGATCCAATAATGATGTCAAAACTGTCGTGCCTCATACTCTCGTTATTTTTTCTCTCGTAACATTCCCTCTCGCCTCACCTAAAGCACTGCATCAAGTAGTTATCGCGGAGATCCTGGACCTCGGCCACGCCCTCGAAACACTGCTGGAAGGTCTTCTGCGTCCGCTCAATCATGGGCCCGTAATCCTCACGGGTCTCGGGCGCGGCCTCTGCCATCATGTGGAGGAGCTGGTCCGC
>NW_028234425.1:12752463-12757463 GCF_977035675.1 Penaeus japonicus | reverse complement strand
GAAAGGGAAAGGGATAATGGGAAGGGTGAGGGACGATGGGAAGGGAAAGGGATAATGAGAAGGGAAAGTGATAATGGGAAGGGAAAGGGGTAATGGGAAGGGAAAGGGATAATGGGAAGGGAAAGGGATAATGGATAGGGAAAGGGATAATGTGAAGGGAGAGGGACGATGGGAAGGGAAAGGGATAATGGGAAGGGAAAGGGATAATGGGAAGGGAAAGGGATAATGGGAAGGGAGAGGGAGAATGGGAAGGGAAATGGGTAATGAGAGGGATAATGGGAAGGGAAAGGGATAATGGAAAGGGAAAGGGATAATGGAAAGGGAAAGGGATAATGGGAAGGGAAAGGGATAATGGAAAGGGAAAGGGATAATGGGAAGGGAAAGGGATAATGGAAAGGGAAAGGGATAATGGGAAGGGAAAGGGATAATGGGAAGGGAAAGGGATAATGGGAAGGGAAAGGGATAATGGGAAGGGAGAGGGAGAATGGGAAGGGAAATGGGTAATGAGAGGGATAATGGGAAGGGAAAGGGATAATGGGAAGGGAAAGGGATAATGGGAAGGGAAAGGGACGATGGGAAGGGAAAGGGATAATGGGAAGGGAAAGGGATAATGGGAAGGGAAAGGGACGATGGGAAGGGAAAAGGATAATGGGAAGGGAAAGTGATAATGGGAAGGGTGAGGGACGATGGGAAAGGAAAGGGATAATGGGAAGGGAAAGGGGTAATGGGAAGGGAAAGGGATAATGGGAAGGGAAAGGGATAATGGGAAGGGAAAGGGATAATGGAAAGGGAAAGGGATAATGGGAAGGGTGAGGGACGATGGGAAGGGAAAGGGATAATGGGAAGGGAAAGGGATAATGAGAAGGGAGAGGGAGAATGGGAAGGGAAATGGGTAATGAGAGGGATAATGGGAAGGGAAAGGGATAATGGGAAGGGAGAGGGAGAATGGGAAGGGAAATGGGTAATGAGAGGGATAATGGGAAGGGAGAGGGATAATGGGAAGGGAAAGGGACGATGGGAAGGGAAAGGGATAATAGGAAGGGAAAGTGATAATGGGAAGGGAAAGGGATAATGGGAAGGGAGAGGGATAATGGGAAGGGAAAGGGATAATGGGAAGGGAAAGGGATAATGGGAAGGGAAAGGGATAATGGGAAGGGAAAGGGATAATGGGAAGGGAAAGGGATAATGGGAAGGGAAAGGGATAATGGGAAGGGAGAGGGATAATGGGAAGGGAAAGGGATAATGGGAAGGGAAAGGGATAATGGGAAGGGAAAGGGATAATGGGAAGGGAAAGGGATAATGGGAAGGGAAAGGGATAATGGGAAGGGAAAGGGATAATGGGAAGGGAAAGGGATAATGGGAAGGGAGAGGGACGATGGGAAGGGAAAGGGATAATGGGAAGGGAAAGGGATAATGGGGAGGGAAAGGGATAATGGGAAGGGAAAGGGATAATGGGAAGGGAGAGGGACGATGGGAAGGGAGAGGGACGATGGGAAGGGAAAGGGATAATGGGAAGGGAAAGGGATAATGGGAAGGGAGAGGGATAATGGGAAGGGAAAGGGATAATGGGAAGGGAGAGGGATAATGGGAAGGGAGAGGGATAATGGGAAGGGAAAGGGATAATGGGAAGGGAAAGGGATAATGGGAAGGGAAAGGGATAATGGGAAGGGAAAGGGATAATGGGAAGGGAGAGGGCGATGGGGAGGGGAGGGGAGAGGAGAGGAGGGGGAATTATAGGGAGAAGGGGGTATTGGGGAGGGGAGGGGGGCAATGGGGAGTTGAATAGGGTGAAAGGGGAGGGCCATAGAAGAGTGATAGTTTCAAAATCGATCATAAAAAAATGATAAAAATGAAAAAATAAAAATGGGAATGATATTGATGAAAATTGATAAAGTTAATGAGATAAATGATGCTGAAAAATATAAATGCCATGATATTATAATATGATAATAAATAATACATGATGATAATAGAATAAATGATATAATAATATTAAATAAAAGAATAATAATGAATAATGGTAATAATGATTAATGATTATAAAATATGATAGATAATGATGATAAATAATAAAAAAGATAATGAGTGATGATAAATATGATAATATAAAATACAAATAATAATAATACAAAAATAAGATATTTATTAATAAAGACAATAATAAAACAAAAATTAAAAATAGTTCATAAATTAATACAGTATAAATGCCAAATCAGCAAGAATCATTACTCTTATTAGTAAATACACAACTCAAAACTATACTTAAACTAACTACTTATTAATATTTAATGGGTAACACACTTATTCTGAAAGATGATATTAAAATGGACTAGAAAAAGAACTTCTAAAAAATTCTGACCATAATCAGGTCTTACACTTACAAAACCACCACATATTATCCTATTGATAATCCTTTCAAATTATTCCACATTAATTATCTTTTTTATTTACATCTTTATTTTTTCCTTTATCCCATTTATTTTTGTAATAACTACTCTTTTCCCAAAGGTTTCATTTAATTTTTCTTGACGACTCTTTCGCACATAATGACTTTCCACGACTCTCTATTTTTCCTTTCTCTCACATAAAACATGACGCAATAAACACACCATAAACATGAAGTATTTCAAAACACCTCAAAAAAAAAAAAAAAAAAAAAAAATGAACTAGAAAAAATGGTAAAAGATAAAGAATAAATGAATTTAAATCACACACACAAAAATAGATAAATAAATAAATAAATGAAATAAGATGAACTAGAAAAAAATAGAAAAAATATAAAGAATAAAACAAAAACAAAAGACTCGTGGATGGGGAGGAAACCCGAAATCATTTCAGTTCCAAATATACTACCCATCTAAATCTAAGAGGCAATTAGTAAAGAAATAATCCTATTATCGCTAATAGCCTACAATTTCTTCGCTAGTAATGTTCGCTTAATAAGTGCCGATAAGCACAATTAGCTTTGTTTGCGTCATCGAGAACAGACATCCAGCCATGTCGACGGTACGTCCGCTGTGCGTTCGCTCTCTCTGCGCTCTGGTGACATCTTTTTTTTTATACTTCGGATCCCTCTTATTTGTGTTTTAATTATCTATTGTAACAATTTGACGAAGTTGCCAATATTTGTCAAGTAAAATCACTTTCAAAAGTTGTTCATTTTAAACGGTTTCACAGGATTAGAAAATACAATGATGTAATAATGACAATGATATAATAATGGCAATGATGATATTAATAGCAATTATAACAATTAGTAATAGTAATAATCATAAAGAATCCATCGATACCAATTTCTATGGGTTTTATAATGATGATAATGAGGATAACAATGATGATAATATTGATGATAATAATGATGATGATAATGATTATAATAATAATGATAAAATAACAATGATAATGATAATAATGTTTATACTAATATTAGCACTAACCCGTTGAAGACTTGCTTGCGCCACTCAAGCAAGGGAGCAGCGCACAGCCTATCGCGACTTTTCACGCTCTTTCTCATTCACTCTTTGTAATATCCAGTCGCTTTTATGTTCGTCATTGTAATCAACAAAAATTGCAATATAGAGTTCATATCAGCTCATTGATTTTTTTTTATTTTTATATACTCAGTATGATAGAAGTATTAAAGTTTTATGGAAAGACAAATAACAACTTTATTTTTTTTAGTATTTGTATACTTTCGTAAACAAAAACGAAAGAACCAACTATTCCCAAATAAAGAGAGAGAGAGAAAAAACAAACAAACGAAGAAATAAGGGAAAGGAAGGAGACCTGTGCGAGTGCCACAGCGCAAAACGGCCTCCCTGGCACAGAGGCACATTACAGCCGCTACACATGGGTTGCGTCATCCTCCTCTTTTCATTCCGCCTGCACATCCTGCAACGCCGATGCTTTCGAGCCAGAAGTCGGCATATTGCTGTGTCATCGCTAGTGCTTGGCAGAGACCGTGGATGGCCGATCTTCTAAGCTTTCTCTCCTGCTGGTGCTAGGAGAGAGTGGTGCCAACAGCCCTGTTCGTGATTTTGAACTGAACTGAACCTATTTTGGTGAATATTACGCCAATTATAGTAATCATAATGACAACTACCATCCTCAGTCACTAAATAGAGTCATTGCAATTGTTGTATTAAAGAAACAACTCTCTTAGCGAACAACAACACCTTTATGACTATTAAAATATAAAGTCATGACACCTGTCAGCACCGGGGTAATGCTAATGCTAATATTTATGATGATGGTAATAATGATCACAATGATAAAGATAGTATTAACAGTAATAATGATATTAGTAGTAATAACGATGGTAATAATATTAATGATAATAATGATATTAATGATAGTAATAATAATAATGATAGTAATAATAGCAATGATAGCAATAATAATAATGATAGTAATAATAATAATGCTAATGATAATATCAATAATGATAAGAATAACAGTAATATCAACACTGGTGATGATTATGACACAAACAATAATAGTAAAATAATGATACCGATACGAAAGAAGGTGACAATAATAATGATAATGATAATAAAAGTTATCATAATGATGATAATAATAATAATAATAATAATATGATGATGATGGTGATGATAACAGCAACAATGATAATGAAAATAATAACAACAATGATGATAACAGCATAAACAATAATAACAGCAATGATAATAATAATGATATTGATAATGAGAGTTAAAACAGTGATAATGATGATAATAATAATAACAATGATAATAATAATGATAATAGTGTTTGACATAATAACAATCGTAATGATAATAATCAAAGTAATGATAACGATAATAATAACAATAATACTGGTACTGATAATAACAATGATAATGATAAGAGTAATGACAATTATGATAATGATAATAATGATGAAAAAGGTTAGAACATTAGAAATATAGATAATAATAACAACAGTAGTGAAAATAACAACATCGATAATAAGAATAATGATAATGAGAATAATAATG
>NW_028234425.1:12742463-12747463 GCF_977035675.1 Penaeus japonicus | reverse complement strand
TAATGATAAAGATAAAGATTATAATGATAATAACAATAGTGATGATAGTAATAATAATGATAATAGTGATTATAAAAACAGCAATAATGATAATAATAACAAAAAATATGATAATGAGGATGATGATTATCATTACCAGTGTTAGTAGTATGATTTGAATAATGTTGAAAATAACTATAATAATGATAATGATGATAATTGTAGTAAAAACTATGTTAAAAATAATGATAGTAAATAAAAATGATTATTATAATATGAAAAATGAAATGATAGTGAAATATTCATAATTAAGATAATAATAATAATAATGATGATAAGGAATAATAATAATAATGATAATGATACTTATACTAATAATATTAACAATAATGATAACAATAACAACCGCAATGATGATGATAATAATGATAATAATAATAATAATAATAATGATGATAAAAAATCATGATAATTATAATAGCAAAAATGGTGATAATGCTGATAATTATGATAATAATAATAACGATAAAATGGTGATATAAATAATGATGAAAATGATAATGATAATAACAATCATCATCTTTCAATCCTTATCATTATGATAACTATCATCTAACCATTGTTACTAGTGATACTATTATTGTCATCATGATCATCATTAATATCATCATTAACGTTATCATTTTATTATCATTCTTATTGAAACTATCATCATCACCATTATTTCTATGTCTATTCGTACCCTTCTCATTGTCATTAGAAGCAGTAATGATCATAATAAACATAAAATAGATTATAATTATGATAAAAATAGCAATTCTGATAATGATGATTTTGTTGAAAACAAAAATAATGATGATAACAATAGTAAGGATTATAAGAACTAATAGAAATGATTATTAATAATTACTATGCTAATTATATGACATTAACGATACAAAATAATTACCTTACGCAAAGGATCCGGGGAAAAGATTAGTGTATAAAGTTTGATATACTGGGCGTCTCTTGTTTTGTTTTCTGCTTGTAGCTTGTAGTTCTACGGATTCATGTGAGGTGTCGCACATAACGGTATTATCAACCTTATGAACACCTCTTATTTATTCTTTTTAAGTAAACAACAAGATCAAAAGCATTAGACGGGACATTTTGGCAAAAGAGTCAAAAAGGAATTATTACATCAAGCACTGAGGACATCCGTTAGAGTTTTAGATTTCGTTTGATAAACTACGTTGACAAGTAAAAAAAAAAGAGAGTGCTCAAGCGTGGCAACTCTCAATGGTGGTCATTAATTCTGCTGAGGAAAGTTGAAATACCGCATATCATGCTGGCTGCGTGAGGTGAGATATTCAGCCCCTGACATCCTCTGTTATAGCATCTACCTGTTGGTACGCTGTGTGTTTTATCATCGTTATGGAGTCGTAATTATCAGAAAACAGTGACAAGAATAATGATATGTGAAATGTATAGGATGTCATTTATAAATTCAAACAAACGGGGCCGTAAAAAAGACGAGAATATGGTAAACTTTTATGGTTTACACCAGGGTCTGGTTCCCACTTGTCTGGGCGGTCTTTACGTCGCTAGTCAGGTGTTCCGATCTAGAGATTAATATGACTCCTGTGATGAGACGACGGGAAAAAGGATATGGCTAGGGTCCCATAAAATAACGGATTAGCATTATATGAAATATGTACTAAAACTTATTGAATACCTATTTATATTTGAAATGTGAAAACACCATCATCGGATTATCTTGTTACCAACCAGCCTATTATGTTCGATATTCGAGTTTTTGTCAAGTCATGCTCCAGAGAGATGGAAACAAACAGCGGAAGTGACTGAAACTTTTTGCCTACTGTACCCCTAGTTGATTTATATCAATCCATTGGGAGATAAAGTCCCACCCACTTCACGCTCCGTACATAGGTTTGAAATAGATTAAATAATTCGCAAAACAGGAATAAGAATAATATATCAAATAAATAAATGAATAGATAAATAAAAACAAAACACAAAACAAAAAACGACTGTCAACCACAGGTATAGTACGAAAGTTCCACGTTCTCAGTCAATGAAAACAGATTTCCGATATTTTCAAAATACAACTTTCTCTCCCAAAATCTACCCTAAACAAACAAACAAACAAACAAAAAACACGTCTGTTTCCGACAGCTTGTTTAACTCGATACTATGGGAATGTCTTTATTCATTATGGCAACGAATTGGTGGTGGAAACAAAAACTGTTACTCTCATTACTATTGCTGCAGATTAATAGTGATAATGATAATAATGATGATGATAATAGTAATGGTAATGACGAGGATGATAATGATTTGATAATAACGATTATAGTAGTAATGATAATGATAATACTAATAGTAATAATTACAATTATAATGATAATGATGACGATAATAATGATAATAACAATACTTCTACTACTGCTAACAACAATAATGACAATGACAGTAATGATGATAAACATAAAGATAAAATCATAGCAATAAGAACAGCAATAATAATAATGATACGGAAATAATAACAATAAAAACAATAATGATCGTGGCGATGGTGATGAGTGATAATTGTAATAATGACAACAACAATTATCGTAATGACAATGATGGCAATAAATCTAAGGGTGACGATGATGATAATACTGATAACAGTAACGATGATGGTTATGATAAAAATGATTGTAAAATCAATATGAAGTGTAGTAGCAGTGACAGTAACAGACGATAATGATGATAATAACAATAGCAATGATAATCATTATGACATGAAGAATAATGAAAATCGATTGACTATTCTCAGAATAAAACTCTTGGTGAGAAATTAAACCAAGGATGAGGATGATAATAAACTTAACTAAGCCTCAAACCGAAAAGGCAGAGGGTCATAATCCGAAAACGGGGAAGGCTGAGAATAGAATTTTACTTTGCAGAAAAAAAAACAAAGAGAAGATTATCCACTGACATTTTCCAAAGTAATGTCCTACTAATGCCACAGTATGAATGGGAAAGTTATTTCATAGTTTGTGGGAGGCCTTATTAAAATAAAAAAAAAATTAATAAAAATCAGATTTGACCGTTTAAACCCTGCACAAAAGAATACCAGGCTAATCAAATGAACTGCAATGCTAGTGATGTGTACGGAATGGAATACATGAAAAATCAGAAGTGCACACCAAGTTTGCAAACCATTGATACAACAGATAAAGGCGAATCTCTAGATCCAAAAAATAGTGCATATACAGTCGCTGTAAATAAACCAAACGTGAATGAAATATTTGAAACAATTCATGAGAGCAGGCACGATCTGTGCATGACAGAAAGAGAAGCGGAACTGGTATATAACTCAAACGATCTTGCCTGATTTTAAGAATATAGAGGAAATCCATACTTCACGTTTTGGATTCAACTACGCATCCAAAATAATTATGATAAAAAATAATCATGATAATAATAATAATAATGATGATAACAATGATAAGTGATGGTTTTATCCACATACAATAGCATAGTTTCTAAAAGCAACAACCTTGTTTTAAAGACCATAATCCGCGCAAGTGTAAGAGGGCCAAGAACACTGCCTTGAGAAACGCCAGAAATAATGACAAAGAATAATCCAACGGCTAAATGTTCTGTCATAAGTACATTTATCATTATTTTTGACATCTGGTGCATTCGGAAATATTCTGGATCGAGTCTGGAGATCATTTCGGAAGCCAAGACCTTTACTGATAGCACGACGAGAGCATTTTAGACGTAAGAAGTCACATTTAATTAGCTAATGATAGTAATAATGATAATGATGATAGTTATGATAATGATAATGAAGATAGTTATGATAATGATAATGAAGTTAGTTATGATAATGATAATGAAGATAGTTATGATAATGATAATGAAGATAGTTATGATAATGATAATGAAGATAATCATAATAAAGATAATGATAATAATAATGATAAGGATAATGGTATCAACTGAAAATGATAATGGAATTAAAGATAATTCGAAATGCTGATGATAGTATATCGATAACAATGGCAACAATACTAAAACAATCATGTTTCCCTCCGTTTAAGCATCGGTAATAGCTTAGAAAATAAGAAAGGAATTATGATACTTTATAACTGACTTACCAGTTCACTTCTTGAATTCCGAGACATTCCAACATGTACACACACACATATATATGGGGTCACAGCAGTTTTCAAAATGCTTTTTTCTCTACGTTTGGGAGTTTCTTTAAAATCTACTACCGTCTTCCTGGTTCCTTCCATCGCAATGCTAAGGAGATGATTTCATATCACAGTGAATTCACAAAAAAAAACGAAAAAAAACGAAAAAAAAACATATAAGATATAAAGATAGGTATCCTCTGGTGAGCTCTAAAGATAACACCCCCTCTCGTTCTCTCCATCGTTATGCAAAAGAACACACAAACAAAAGGTAATCCCAGACCTATCTATCACGCGATGGGGCCACCACGAGCAGTACGAGCAGTTCACTTCACCTGCTACACTCCATATCCTCTTCGAGAAGAAAAAAAAAAGAATCAGAGCGTACCGAAGACCAGGAACTCCGGCGCTCGAAACAGTCCGCGAGCGAAGTTGCTAGCTGTGGACCTACCTTGGGGCACCTGCTTAGTGTCCGTGACAGGAGAACAGACGCCAGAAATCGCCCAGCCTCCCCATAGCTGCCGCCCCAAGCCAGCCGAGCTCTGATTGGCGAGAGGGTACGCATGACACGGCGAGGGGGGGAAGGGGGAGGGGTGGGTTGGTGGGTGGGTGGGTGGTTGGGGGGAAGGTTGAGCTGGTGGCAGGGTAGGCTTGGTTGGGTAGGGATGTAGGCTAGATCGGGCAGGTAAGGTAGGGTGGGTAAAGCGGGTAGGACAGGTAGTGGGTCTGAGACTCAGGGCATTCTATCAATTATGCAATGATGAGGATGTTGACGATAAACACTCTATTTGTATGGTTATGGATAACAATGGAAATGAGGGTTATGGG
>NW_028234425.1:12719963-12722463 GCF_977035675.1 Penaeus japonicus | reverse complement strand
ATAACGGTTACGTCTTGTACGATGTCACGCCTATTGGTGATTATGAAGTCAATTTCGTTTTTAATGCCGGATGGTGATTTCCATGTCCATTTCCTCCCGGGTCTCTTTTCGAAGAATGTATTCATAATTTTAAGGGATCGAGCTTCGGCGAATTCTATCAACCTTTGCTCTCTCTCATTTCTGGTGCCTATTCCATGTTTCCCAACCGATATTTCTCCATCTTCCCTTATTCCTATCTTGGCATTAAAATCCCCCATAATCACGGTAAAATGGGTTTTTGCTCTATCGGTAGCTGCTTGCACATCTTCATAGAAGCTCTCTATCTCCTCATCACTATGACTGCTGGTAGGAGCGTACACTTGGATAATTTTTAGGCTATATCTGTTGTTTAGTTTCAGTATTACAGAAACCACTCTTTCGCTCACACTATAGAATTCCCTAACATTCTTTTCAAGTCGCTTGTGAACTAAGAAACCTACTCCTGATTCTTGTTTGCTATCCAAGGGTTTACCTCGCCAGTATAATAAGTGCCCATCATTTAGTAATTTCTGCTCTTCGCCTAGTCTCCTAACTTCAGAAAGTCCTACAATATCCCATTTAATAAATGAAAGTTCCTCAAGCAGTGTCAGAAGATCAGATTCTGTTCTCAGGGTCCTTACATTGTATGTGCATAAGTTCATCATCTTTAGGCGGCCTCGGTCTAACCGGAGATTCTTAGCGCCCTCTGCTCTGGAGCGATCCTGATCGCCGCCGTGACCAGGGAATGAGGGCCATTGTCTTGACTGGGAAATCATATTTAAGAGGTGTGTGGCCTGGTACCCCCACCAGTCGGCCTTGTGCACGGTGGGGGGAGTAATTTTAGTCCGGAGGTACCATTAATCTCCAATAACACGTTTGAGTTAGTCTCGCATGTTATTAGAGATCTTTGTATCCACCGATCTATCTCACGACCTTCCGGTCTACTCATGTGAGAATGGACATTTGTTTATATACGTGCAGGGCCTACGCAACAATGCATGTTTGCATGTTTATGCGCGCTCCCGTGCTCGCACTTATATTCGTTACTATATATAGATATGCAGAATGTACAGCGTAGACGCCTTTATATACAAATAAGCAATTATGCACATACTCCAAGCGTTTGTCTACGCCCGTATGCATGCATACAGCACCCATACACATCAGCGTCCACGCGTGCACACACATGCACGTGAATTATAATGTGCCCATGCATTATAATTTATTTAAGTATATATACATATACATACATATATACACATATACATATATACACATATACACATACATATATATACATATACACATATACACACACATACCTATACATATACATACATATATATATAGTAGGTAGTGGTATACATATATCTGGCAACAGTTCGGAGAGGTAATTATTAGTTGGTACCTAAACCGCTTGGGCGTCCAGGTGTGGCTTTGACCATTGGTGATGCCATATCTTGTGTTTGGCTTTCATTACGAATAATTTTCCAGACTGATATTCAGTGAGGTTGCATGATTAGATTTGTGAACACTGAAAACATAATATATATGATTTTATAGTATAATGTACTCACGAACTAGGAGTGGATTTTACTCAGGCTATATGTTGGGTGGTCGTTAATCACCTTTGACCCTTGGCACTGGTGTTAACGTGGCACTATGAGAGCGTTAAGCGACATTTCACTCATTTTTTTGTTGGTTTGCTTGGATGGTATTATATTTGCAAAACACTATAAAGATGGTATAACTCGACGTTTCCTTCGTTTAAATTGTGGTACTTTTGGCACCTGACTGCCTTTGAAGAGGATAGCTCTGCCGCCACGGATCACTGGATATACATAATTTTACACTTAATATCGTGAGACATAACCTTTCTTACTCGTTGCCAGATATATATCATATATATATATATATATATATATATATATATATATATATATGTATATATATATATATATATATATATATACATATATATATATATATATATATATATATATATATATATATATATATATATATATATATATATATATATATATCATATACATGCTCAAGTGTGTACCGGTGTGTTTGTTCATAATGAAACTCACACACACACACGTCCTCCCATCACCATTCAGACATGTTCAAATCTTAACGATGAAATTCACCAATCTGTGCAATAGGAAAGTCAAAACTTGAACTTCAAGTTGCAATATGAACGAGTTATTATGCTGTTATATAGAGGATAGATTGGCATTTTCATCAAATCGTATCTTGATAAAGATGGTTATAATGATAATGATGATAGTGATAGCAAACTGACGATGTGCATTTAATAAAAAAAAAAGAATAAAAAAGGTAAAAAATATAGTATATTGTAGCTCCTTACTTGCAGCAGGCGTTGTGGGACAAAATATGATAACGGAATAAGCTCTAGGAAAACTGTTTAGCAAATTAATGATAACATTGCTTTATCTATTCAGAGAACATGAAT
>NW_028234425.1:12704963-12707463 GCF_977035675.1 Penaeus japonicus | reverse complement strand
AAAAGAATAATTTCTCAAAACTCGCGACTAAGATGTTATGCATCTGAGCATAACGATTCGTGCTCTCTTCACCTGTACAAAGTTGTATTTCTTCACCATACGCTAATATTCTCTCCTGTTTTGCCAACCTCTGCAGTGTGCACAGTGCGGCCCAGGACTCCAGGGCCGCTGCGTGGGACCTGACATCTGCTGCGGACCCGAAATCGGCTGCTACCTAGGGACCCGCGAGGCTATCCTGTGCCGCAGCGAGAACCTGGTACCTGTGACCTGTAGCAACGACGACCTGAAGACGTGCGGGAGGCAGCGTGAAGGGCGCTGTGCTTCCTCTGGCGTCTGCTGCACCGAAGGTCAGTCTTCGTTTAGGCCGTTTCTTGAAACTTTGCTTGCCTGCACACTTTCAGCATTCAGAATAATTCTGCCTGAAGAGTTATTAGGTGGTAGAGCATCACTAATACCTTTATTGCCGCAAGTTTATTCCTCTAGAAATTGTAAACAGGTGCGGAAAGAACAAAGCCCTTCTGAATAACCATTTGTACATTCCCCAGTGAAGTGTGAATTTGACGTAGACTGTGTGATCGAGGGCGTGGACAGACACCGATACTCCCTGTTAGAAACCTTGTCCGACGCCCAGTGGAGGATCTGATCTGGCCTCTCTGACCTCGCAGTCCGCCGTGATCATCAGGTCACCAAGGCTACCAACGTCAGAGTGTCGGAAGCGTGAAATCTCCGTGTTGTATTGTTCGTACCTGTCACAGACTCTTATCTATTGATTCATCTATTTGTAACTCGGTCCTTACAGCACACACAGTCATAGCGTAACCTGCCATGAGACGAGGGTCGGTCAATAAATGATACCATACATACAATTATCCTGTAGATGTGCATGGCATCGACGAAGCTCAGAAACAGGACTATATAGTGTTAGATTCTAAGATTGTTTAGCGTGTTAGGTTTAGAATTCCGTGCAGGGGTGTGAGGAGAGAATGTCCTGTGCTCCTCTGTGATGATGGCTGGTCCTCCCCCCTCCTTCTTGCTCTCTCGGGGGACTTACTTGGCGTCAGAGTTTTGTGTTTACATGGTTGAATAAATGAAACTATCTTACCATAGTGGCCAATTATTCTATCCTACAATGTTCAGATATCTTAATTTACGGATATGGGAATACAGTTATCTGAAACATTCTTTTCGTTTCGGCACATTTTACATATAATTTTGTTGTTCATGCACACACACACACACACTAATCTCTGTACAAATATAAGTAATGTGCTTATTCGTATGCTTTGACTCTGATAAGTCTGAATATTATCGTAGATTAGAAACATTTGATATGATTTATATTGCATTTACATATTTTGTGACGGATTCGTCACCCACTTCTGAACAAAACACAAACTACCTACATCTGAAACGTGCCATTCTCAAACACCAAGGCTTAATATACATTTTCAATATGATACAGATTCCATTATCAACTCTACATGCAAAAAAAGAAAAAAAAAGAAAAAAAGAAAAAAAGAAACTCGAGTCAAACCTTGTAAGACAACTGCATAATGTACTCAAGGTTTCACTTAGGGCCACATGTCTTCCAAAGAGACAAATAAATGGGAATGATCTTGGGAGGTAATAATATAAGGATAAACCTGTATTTGGCGATAAAAGTTTGTGGAGAACGGATGCTCTTATATAGTAAAGAGTATTTGGTAACTTTACATTCCACTTATAAACACCATGCATGATATTCTTCATTCAATATATTCCGAGAGTCAGGAAAACGATCATGTTTCTTAATATCAAATATCAGCTTTCCGATTATCTGTAGCATGTGCATACATGTTATAGAAATATAATATTAGTAGCTATGAAAGTGACTCTAATATCCCGGGAATAAAGGGGGGAGGGGGGATTTAATTGCATGATTGACATGTGGTGGGTAGCAGGTATGAGTTAAAGTATTTTTTAAGGCATACACTGTACCAATTATCAATCATATATGTGATTGTGGTATGATAATACATGAATTTTTTTTTTAGATCGATGAACGGGTGTTTTTATGTACGGTTCATTTGTGTTGGACCGGTGGGGCGAGGGAAAGTGTTTCTGGCGGATGCAGGTGTGTACCGAGGGATCAGCTGGTCGCATAGGCTTGCATCCTTGCATGTGTTTTTAGGTCCCTGACCGAGACTCGAACCCGAGCCGTCAGACTGACAGACCCGGCCCTGAATCCAATAGACCACACGACCCACTAAAAGAACTGTTTAACCAGACGCCTTACAACCATCATGGAATTTACCTGTGTGCTCATAGTGAGGATTTCCAGACAATTCCCGTGGGCACTCGGCAGCAATGAATCAGAAATTCAAGTCCCAAATCAGGTTACCGAGGTTATATCTATGTGAGAAAGATGGTAGAATGCAGTAACGGAGGTAAAATTTGTATTTCTATATTAAATGCGTTACTGGATTCTACCATCTTTCTCACATAGATATAACCTCAGTAA
>NW_028234425.1:12672463-12674963 GCF_977035675.1 Penaeus japonicus | reverse complement strand
AACGCATGCATTCTCCTCTTTTCAATGTTGTTAGGCACTATAATCACAAATAATGAATTAATTTAAACATTTTCCTTCTTTGATGGTATACGACCACAGGTGTTTCCGCGCATGCTCCTCCTGGCTAAGATGCCCAGAGGACTGGAAATAAATGCTCCACAGCCTTTGGGAGAAGCCAAAGATATCACTCAAAAGACAAGAAGGTATTACCTTTTCAGCGTCCTGTCGTCCACTGTTGCGAACGCCCAACGCGACGCAGTCATATCACCGGCGGCAGGAACGTGACCTATGCACTGGGACTCACAATCTCGATCAGTGAGTGACTGTTGGCGCTTCCTCGTTCGCGACTCGACTGCTTCTCCCGCAATTTACGTAGTCACCTCGTCGAAGGAGCGTGTATGGGCGTTTTCCGTCTCCGTGACTTGCGGAAAACTCTCGTTACTGACGTCCTTTTTTAAAAACCGTAGCTATACATTTTCCGTAAAAGGCACTTGCTGGCAACCGTTCCTTAGGTCGATTAGTAACATTTATCATCACTATCTGTGCCCTTGATATCGACGATAGGAGTTTTACATCAAAGCACAAGCACATAGCATGCGCAGTGATGCATCATAATGAAGTGGGTGGTACTTAATACAGACTTTTAAGACGCTTCATGATACAGCACATTATTTTTATTTTTCTTACTTTGGCCACTTGCTAGTCTAAGAAGCAATATTGAACGCTGTGAACATAGCGACTGACCTTTTTTTCTGAGAACAGTTTCATGTTAGCGACGTCTTGTACATACTATGAGTAGGAAAAAGAATTTGGAGGTGGAGGTGCAGCTTGAAAACGGGGAACAGGAAAAGGAAGAGTAAGAGGAGGAAGAAAACGAAGATGAAGAAGACAAAGAAGAGGAAAAAGTAGAAGAAGAGGACGAAGATGATGAGAAAGAAAATTAGAAAAATATGAAAAGAGAAGAGAGGAAGGTAGAGAAAAAGAACACGAAGTTATCTAGAAACGTGAGGATCCTAAGACTTCATAGCAAACTTGGCCAGCGATTTGCATAACATCATGTTTTTTTCACTGAAACTATTAATCACGAACACACACACACACACACGCACACACACACACACACACACACGCACACACACACACACACACACACACACACACACACAGCTATAAAGTATCTTTTTCTTATTCACTTTTAAGGCGACGGTATATGGGTAGTTTATGTCCGCTAAAGAAAGCAGGTAGGATTTCACGTCATCAGTTCATTTACATATGTACTTTACAGTAAAAAATTATATCTTCGGAAAGGTGTACAAAACTGATAATTTCTCAAGATTGCCTGACATACATTCGCACACACACACACACACACAATGTATATCGATATCCACTACGAATCAATAAACCGAATAAAAAAATCTAGACTTGGAGCCTTTTACAGAAGGGCGAGGGTGTTCTTGGAAGTGTTTAAAAATAGTTAATTACATGCTGCGAGTCAAAAAAAAACAAAAAACAAAAAAAAACGGAGATATCGGAGAAAGTCGGATATCGACTTCGGACCTTTTACAGGTGGTCGGGGATGTCCCTGGATATACGTGGAAAACAGGACCGGAGTTTTTCAACAACCAAGAAGCACAGGATTATTTTAGTTAAAATTTTTCTTTTTTTCCTTTTTGGTCAGAAAATAATATACGATCGTGCATATTGGAAAGATATAGAAGTGAGAAGGAGAATGTATGATTGGTAGATTGACGAATAGATAGAAATTGGTGGATAAATTTAGAAAGAGAGAGAAAAACAGAGAGAGAGAGAGAGAGAGAGAGAGAGAGAGAGAGAGAGAGAGAGAGAGAGAGAGAGAGAGAGAGAGAGAGAGAGAGAGAGAGAGAGTTTGCAAAAGGAAGAGAGGACTGGAGAAAAAGCTGCCCCAGAAGACGCTGATGAAGTATATAACCACCTTGAAGATCAAAATACAGACCAATAATTTATTACAAATGTACTCAATGTTAAAGGGAGTTAATAAGAGCTGAAGTACGGTGCATCGACATAGCAACAGAGAGCATTAATGCCTCTTCTGCGTCATGCATTGGAGTGCCACGATTCTATATGCCCGGCTTATTTCGACTCCTTCTATCCTTCCCCTCCCCCCCCCCTCCCCATGACAGGGCTTAGTCACCACCCTCGATGCCCGTCTCATTTTGACACCTCTTACCCCTCCCCCCTCCCTCTCTATGCCTCCCTGTCTGTTCCCATCCTTCTCACACGACTTGAGAATGACGAAATTTGAGAATTAGCTGTGGAAGTGTTATATTATGTGTCTAAGTCTATTACAGACTCTTTATGCCTATTGGGTTTCGGGTAATACTATGTAATAGACTATCACAAATCTTATACTGAAAAGCTAAAAATGGTTCGACTTTATCGTAATGCTAAACATGCAAGTCATGCAGCTGTAAATGGAGATTCCTCTTTCTTTTTTTGTGTATATGCGCTTGGGAATGAA
>NW_028234425.1:12662463-12664963 GCF_977035675.1 Penaeus japonicus | reverse complement strand
CACCGGTGCCAGCAATGTAAGGCATGGTTTTAGTCACCTTCCTCCTCTCGTTCTGCCTGCATATCCATAATCTGCGGTACTTCAGAGCAAGAGATCGTTAACTTGTTATGTGCCATCGCTCTATAAAGATATTGCTTGCCTGAGACCGTAGATGGATGCCATTCAAGGCTCTCTCTCTTGCTGGTGCTAGAAGAAAGTGGTGCCATTTAGGTCTTGGATGTTAGGTGAAATCCATTTTGCTTAATATTACGGCAATTATAATAATTATGACTGCAATTGCCATCATCACTCATTCATTACTCATAGCACAAGAAAATAACACAGTGATCCAAAATCCCCGAACGTCATGACTTTTGGATGGGAAACTAAAGATGATTTTTTCTCTCTCTGTTTACGATATTATCTTCTATGTTTCTCTCCCTCTCTCTTACTTCTTATATAAAATCCTACATAAATGCATTCGGTTTAGTTAATGTTTACTCTATTACTGTGTACTTACTTTGACTGACCTGCATGGGTTTACAAAAGCAGAGAGACCTGGGCACCTAAGGGCATCATATCTAGACTATATTCCAGACGGGCAACTCTAGGATCCTTGTTCCCTCGTGAGAATAGTTGGGTAATCAAAAAGACCAATTTGCTGGTGAAAAGCAGAATCAATCACTTTGATCTCATACTTTTAACTAGATTCGGACAAGAATAGAAAATTCAGCGAGATAGGACATGGTCTCACCCATGGCCAGTGGTTCCAGATCACTAGGTGGCCCCTTGTTCAAAATTTCAAGAGGCTGAACCATATCGTGTATAATTACTCACGCTAACTTTCAAAATGTGATTTTCATAAAGTTGTCATTTTTGAAATGTAAACTCAATTATATGAGTCGTCCATGCGAGAGACGAAACAGGGAAACCGAGATTGTCTATAGTAAGATTGGTTTGGTTAGTAGACTAGCCTCTCAGAAAAATAGGGCGTCTGTTGGAAAATCACTTGGCTAGTGAAAATGTTGGGAACCATAACCTTGAAGATGGAAACAAGCAAACTGAACCGTACTACTACTAACAGTCCTATTAGAAATCAGTAAAACAATCTAAACTGCAATTTCTCTGAGTTGTGAAACCTTCGAAAAAGTGCACTTAATTCAGCCCCACGTTATTAGTATAGGCCATTG
The DNA here is from genome assembly GCF_977035675.1 of Penaeus japonicus. Taxonomy (NCBI): domain Eukaryota; kingdom Metazoa; phylum Arthropoda; class Malacostraca; order Decapoda; family Penaeidae; genus Penaeus; species Penaeus japonicus. The sequence goes on along the minus strand of NW_028234425.1, from coordinate 12,663,794 downwards.
ATAAACCTTGTAAAATTTGTCAATGAGAATGTAAAGAGCTCTTCTTGAAGTTGGCAATTTCAAGGAATTCAATCAATTACAGAAGATCACGCATTCTCATTAAAAACAAATTCATATTGTCAAATGCAACAGTTACGTTAATCTGACTAGATAAGTATCCTTATTCCATTTCACAGTCGAAAGGAACAGCAACGTTATTCGATACATCATCCAATACTACGAGCAAATCATGGAAAATGGTCTCCAGACTTAATCAGCTCCTCAGCGATGCCACAGAGAGCAACTACTTTCCCTCTAACTTTGCCGCCATTGTCCGCCATTGGTGAGGGAGCTTTGTTGACAGGTACGTGAGCCAATGTGTCACTGACGTCTATCACCTTGGAAAGCTGCTTATTGGAATGGCCATCCAGGATTATTTTTTTCAATTTACAAGCCTAGCTGTTGGTGATCAGTATTTACGTGCTACTTGTAAGCTCGCTGAATTACTATGAGCTTGTAATAAATCTAATCAGGGTGCCCAGTGTAAGATTATGTATCGTGGAGACACTTATAGTCTTAATTGCAGCTTTCTTTGTCACTACATACCGGCTCAAACATGTTAATCACGTTAATGGAAGTCCGCGCCTCTCCACTGTACTTTAACTTAAGTAGACAGTTCATGTTTACAGAAAAAAACAACAACATAAAACAGGTTTACTGGAAGATGGGGCACCAATATCACCTCCTGGTTTACATATTTAGGTCTGACCTTAGGATGAAATGAGAATTTCGAAATTGCTGCTTCATCTTTCGATAAATATTTCTTGTGTATAATGTTGATTTTCTGTCATTACGTAAACAAGGTGGAGCATTTTGTCATTCATTACTGGTCATGCTCCTCGCGCTAATCATGGGGACCAATACATATGTTAGCACATCTCTGCCAGAATCAGTAACATCATAATTGCTTTTGTGAGACGAGAATTTATCATAGTTTATCATAGTTTTCTTCGTGACCTTAAAGCTTAATATACGATCACGAATATAGGAAAACACTTCCTCGAGTTCATAGACTAGTGTAACCCCGCCGAGACATGCGCTAGTCATGTGCTCTAATTATCATGTCCGTTTTGCCGATTTAAATGTTTCGAAATCAAATGGAAATAGGATTTTCAAGACTTTCTGCCGATTTCTTCGCTTCTCTTTGCAGTCAGTGTTTAACTAGGTTGCTATGTTAATGACCACACTATGCGTTCTCACGTAAACAGTTTTACATGAAACGTACAGCCACACCTCTCCAAATTCATCCCGTGAACTTTGCTTCAAGTAATACTGCTCATGAAAAAGTAGCT
>NW_028234425.1:12652463-12657463 GCF_977035675.1 Penaeus japonicus | reverse complement strand
ATAATTACAATGATGATGGTAACAATAATATTGATTGTAATGATGATAGCAATGATCATAACAATAATGATAATAATAATAATGATGGTAACAATTGTAACGATGATAAAGATAATGATGAAATTGATGATGATAATAATAATAATGAAAATATTGATAATGATAATTATGATAATGATAATGATGTTATAATAATTATAGGAACAATAATGAAAATTATATGAACAATGATAATGATGATAATGATAATGATAATAATGATACTGATAATGATAATAGTTATAATGATAAAGATTATACGAACAATGATAACAATGATAATAATAATGATGATAATAATGATAATACTGATAATGATTATGATAACAATGATAACATTTTAATGATAACAAATATACAAACAATGATAATAATGATAACAATAATGATGAAAATAATAACGACGATATTAATAATGATGAAAATAATAACAATGATACCAATAAGGATACTAATAATGATAATAATAATGATAATTATAATAATTAGAACGCTAATAGCAACTATAATAACAGTTGTAATAACAGTAGTAATGAAAATCCTAGAAATAATAATAACATTGAGAATGATAACAATGGCAACAATATGAGACAGAAGGCGAAGGAGCATCCTTGCCACGTTGCCATACCCCCCCCCCCCCACGTGCCGTTTTGAATGCTCTCCGCGGGAATTATCAGCAAGATAATACTTATCTCCTCAGTCCTCCTCCTTTATCTCGCCGCCTCAGTCAGCTGATTGCAATTAAAAAAGACAGAGGCAGTAACCTCTCATTCGCTGAGGAGATATATTGGCTTGTTTTTTTTTTCTCTGTACGTTAATATGATTTTCGTATTGTTTGATTTTGACTTGATTAGAGTGGAAGGAAGAACGCTCAATAGCAATTAACTGTTTTTTTTAAATACTTTACTATATATTTTCACCTTTAAAAGGCTTACCGTTTCAAACACTGTTATTCTTATCAACCTCATAATTTCCAGTGTGATAACTGTTTTTTTCGAATCCGTGTTTATTTGTGTTCCTTGCCTTAGCCTATCAGATATAACCCTTGGTATGAAAAATGCTGTTACGAGTAGTTTGGTCTTAAAGAAGCTTGAGATTGGAAAGGTCTTGGTGTAAGGCTTTTAGATATAGCGACTGCAACTTTTTAAAGGCATTCCACTTAATAATGATAACAATTTTTTCTATATAATTGCATTACTTATCACCTATAGCAGAGCTAATGCAAGACTTCATGAAGGATGTGATGATCAGTGCCTGCTGCGCATATGGGTTAATCAAATGCATATTGAATGAGTAATCAACCCCCATACCCATACAAAAAAGAAGAAAGAAAAAAAAAGAAAAAAAAAAAGGTTCCACGATGAGCGTGACTACTGGAGAAATCGGTCGCGTCGCCTCTTCATTTCCCCGGAGCGACACGACTTAGGTTGGGCAAGCAAGGTGCAACGTGCACTTGCATCACTTACGAGGCTACGAAGAGGCGTGGACCGCAAGAGGAATGGAGAATGAAGAAGCAGATGGCTGTCAAAGTAAGCGTTTGATGGTCCGAGTGACTCTCTCGGTCATGGTACGCCGGGCGGTTGAATATCCCACACTTCGAAAGGAGAAACGGAGGACAGCTGGGATGTATGATGGGCATGTGATAGTATGTAATTGGTATCAAGGATGCATGAAGATTATGTAATAGGGAGATGGTATGAGGATGAGGATAGCAAATGTCTATAATTCATAATGTGAGATCTATTGACTTCAGAGAAACAATGGCGTATGATTAGGTTAACCAAGAATCATTTGTCATTAATATTTATAAAGTTAAAAAGGTCCGTAGTGCTAAAACATCGCCATTGGCATTTTTAAAAAGATAGAATGATTAAACATATCGACAGTATGAGAATTGCACAAGTTTAATTTCTCTAACGCTTTCGTCGTCACAATTCATATTTCCTTTAGAAAGCTCATTTATTTATGGCTGTCGCCTCGTCACGTTAACCACATCCTAAGCACTTTAGATAATATAATTAATAATATAATCAATTAGGCACTATTAGATTCAACTTTCACAAACATTCACAAATGAAATCTATAATTTACGGAGGCGTTTTGGAGAAGAAAACCTTAGTCATTTCTCGTATTCATTTGTGAATATTCAGACTTGAGTATCTCAAATGAATAATGCATATTACGGATGCAATCGGATTTTCAAGCACGCAAAGATTTAATTTCTTTACATATATTTCTAAGTATTTCCTTGTTGAAGGATAAGGAAGAGTAAAGGAGTCCCTACCAGTTTAATTTAAAATACATAAAAGGGTCGATCGGAATATTATATGAATAACGCGGAACCTAGTCAAGTGAAACAAATTAGCGTTAAACGATACTGTCGAGTAATGTTAACTTACATGACATCGGAGAATTAACCTAATAGATTCCGTGCCTAGGAAACGTCATGATGAAAATCGATGCGATATTCATTATACTCTTAATATCCCTGATGCGTATGATTTACCACGATCCGTTTCAATGATGAGGAAGTCGTCTGACCTGTATCTAGTTATACAGAGTCGCAGGTAATATCTTTAAGTTTTCGTTTACCTTAAGCGGCGATATCCATTTGAAACATTTCCTTGCAAAACAAATCTCTAAGTAACATGACTCGATCTGTCACTGGTACATGCATGATAAGACAACCCAAATCTCAGGAAATAAAGTAAACCTAAAAAAAAATTGCCTAATTATTGCTTGACTTTAAGCAAATTCGGTGAACCATCTCTTATCCGCTCGACACTTTATCCAAGCTGAATTAAGAGAAGGAGAAAGAATCGAAAAATAAAACAACAAAAAAGGGAGACGGCTAAAGAACCGCCATCAAAACGGGTTTGTGAACTGATGACACCTTTTTTAATGCTGTGCAATCTCTCTTTATATCTTATCTCCTTACCTATCACTTAACCAACTTGACCTTTAACATATCAGCCGTGATTGGGTGTCAGAGGTTAGAACGCTCGTGCTCAGAGGCAGAGACAATCCCCGCAGGAAAGACAAGGCGTCGATAGATGACACCCCGGAAGATGGCCGTTCTGAGGAGGGACCAGAGTGGTAATTTTTTTTTATGATAATTTAAAATCATCATTGATATTATTTTATATTATTCATCTATTTATCCATACATTTTAATTTCACTTTTCGTTTTTTTTTAATCCATTCAATTGCATGTTTATCCGTAAAGTGATGTAACAACCAAGTCAAAAAACATATGATTTTCGAGAAAGAAAAGGAAGAGAGAGAGAGAAAAAAAAAATTAGTCCCACGTGGGAGCAGTTGCATTAGCTGATTAATCTTGAGAGATATGATATCTGGACTTTGCCTTCGTACGATCGCTGATAATAGAAGATCCGCTTCGCTCGGTTGAACCCTTGCCAGAAGATGATAGATAACCCGGCTGCCGAAGCGATAGAAGGAAGACTGATAAAATAATGATAACAAGAAATGAAAGAAATTAAGAAAGAAAGAAACAAAAAAGCACAAGGAAAACCAAACGAGTTTCATGAATATGTTAAAAACAAAGATTGTAAAAATGTAAATAAAAAAGACAGGAAAACAGGAAAAAAAAGACAAGTATAAAAAAGACCAGAGCAATGACTCGAGCGATCACGCACGCTTCCACCTGAGCCAAATGCACTTATAATATGCATTATTAATATACTTCACGCCATCAAACTCTCACGGACGCCAGACGAGCCACAAGATCGAGTTTGATCATGAAGGAAGACTAAAAAAAAAAAGAAAAAAAAAAACTTCATTCCCTTTGTTTCAATGGCTATTCCTTTTAAGAGGCGTGGTGAGAAGAGGAATTTTGAAATGTGTGGAGAGGAAATATAGACCAAGTTGCGTCATGGAGCCAAGATATCTGTGTTCAAAGGTCACTCAAGAGGAACATTAGTCACTTCCTATTTCTCACGGCATTCTTTTGCCTTCTTTCCCTCTTACTTTATTTTTTTTACTTATTTCTAGTTCTGTATAAGGATAGATTATTTGATGGCGGGGTTATTCGTTGCCAATTTGTTGCATAATACAATATGACGATACGAGAGATTGGATTATTATCTTGAATAGTGTTCTAATCTGTCTGAATGCATATTGCATAATGTATATTTCGTCTTGAGAAAGCAAATGCTACTCTTGAAATTGTCATTGTCACTGTAATTCACTTCATCTTTTTTGTTCCATCTAGACCCTATTTCTTTTAATGCCATTGATTTTATCATTATTATTTCCAGTCACAATTACTATTCCCAATTAATACTAATGACAAAAATAGACTTGACATCCCATTTTGATATATCATTATCATCAAATTATTGCTATCATTATTGTAACTGTTATTGATTTATTGGTGTGCTAAATCAATATCATTATTAGCAGTACCAGATGTGGATTAAAATTTCCTTGGGCTTAGGCTTAGTATGCATGATCAGGCACATCAATATTCTATTAAAATTTATTCTAATTGAGAAAGCAATGCAAAATAGCTCACATAACAGATGTATTTTGCCCCAAAAGGAGTTCTTCCAGAGCAAAATGCAGAATATTGTTTGGTGTTTATGTTTCTTTTGTTGGAGCAAAAAGTGTCAATAACCTCTTGTGTGTTTACGTGCTTTGTAAAGTACCACAGGTCAAGAAATAGTCTGCCTATTTTTTTTGCTTGATGTTCTTTAGGTGTTAATCAAACGCTGCCAATCTGACCACTTAAGAACACAATTTGCCTTAAAACTGTATGATAAGGTTGTCACAGAAGCAGGTCGAGATCCAAAAGCAGTCACTGACAAAAAAAGGACGAGGTTATAACATACTTGTCTCTAGTATGAATATACAAGTGTAAATATATAAATATATATATATATATATATATATATATATATATATATATATAATATATATATATATATAATATATATTTATAT
>NW_028234425.1:12644963-12647463 GCF_977035675.1 Penaeus japonicus | reverse complement strand
TATAATTAAAAAAAAAAAAAATATTTGAAATGAAATTGATTTGTGTTATGGAGCAACTACCCTATATCAATTCATATGATGTAGGCAAATATTGAACCAAAACCTAATAAAATAGAGATCAATCTTGTATCTAATATTCACACTTGTAATTTGCACAAATACCTACCTTGAGGCATCTGTGTTGCCAGTGGTGAGGAAATAGTAACAAATTTATGTTCTGTTGAACCATAATGCACTGGCATTTGACGTCCCTTTCCCATGTCACCTTCATTGCCATAGCACTGATTCATGAAGCGGTCCAGTGAAAAACCTCGCCACATGAGCACACCTGGAAATATGGTACACTTAGGGAGAGTTCTTCCTGACTTATCATAAAAAATATCCCTACCTGGAGTCCCTTTCTTGTCTTTCTGTTAAGCTGTTCATTTACTTAACCCATTGCAGATGGGGATAGATTTGTTTTCTCAGTCTCCAGGATGGGTTTTATTTCAGTGTGAGGCAGCTTCAGCAACATACTTTGACTTTTCCCACTCTCTTTCAGTCACTCATCGTAAAACAAGAGCCATTTTTGTGTTTGTCTTTTTTTGTGTTTCATTGTATGTGAGACACATATGTGTTGTATGACAGGCTCTATCAATGCTACAATTGACCTTCCGCTTCATGAGAAGAGGAAGGTGACTCACGCTGTGACCAGTGTCTATAATGTGCCCTACCTTTTCATGTTATCTTCAGTGGATGGTTATATTTTCCCTATTCATTCATGACAGCACAATACAAAATATAAACAATAACCATTCCATTCACAATGAAAGAGAGGGAAAGGGAGAAGTCTGTGCTTATGACTGTGCCACAGCACAGGCCCAGGGGCAAATTGTAGACATTAGTCATGGTTTGAGTCACCTTCCTCTTCTCATTCTGCCTGCACATCCTAAAATAACATTGATCCAAAGTCCCGCAGTGTCATATACGTCATGACACCTATCAACAGACCAAAGTTCCTGCATTATGTATGTCATTACACCCATCTGCAATGGATTAATTTCAGTAAGATATATATATTTTTTTTCTTTTAATATTTAAAAAATGGAAAAGACAAAATTATATGATACCTGTACTACTTTCCCTAAATGTTGGCAAACCTTACTTCCTGTGATATACTAATTTCCTAACTGGAACTACTTTTTCAAACTAGTAATGAATGAAATGAAGTTGCAACTTGCTTTAATGACAGTAGAAAAAAACTAGTGCTATCAAAATTGGTCTACTGTGGACAATCAAGTACATTCAAATGGCAAAAAAGAGTTTAAATGACTCTCAAACATTCTTTATTCTTTGGGAATGTTCTTTCACTTGACCTAAAACCCGCTCCTTGATATTCATTCCATTTTTTTCTGATCTCTTTCACCTGTATTTAATGTTCCTCTCCATCTGATATATCTATTAGGCTCTCATGACAATTATCCCTTGCATATAAAAGAAAAGGGGAAAAAGTTATAAAACATCTGAATAAAACACTGATGATACAATAATACTTATGCTCATGACAATCTATAAAGTAATAAGCCATAAGAGAGAGGAGGGCAAATATGGGGATGGGGAGAGATGAGGATGGGTGTAATAGTTAGTCTCTGAAGGCTTCCATGGAGTATAGAGAGAGGAGATGACATGAGGAGAAACCACCTAGACACACAGAAGAGAGCCAAGTGGAGCAGAAGGAAGTACTGAAATGGGGGGAGGGGGATAGCTCTCGGTGGCTGTTAAACAGTACCAAATATACCATTTCATCCTCACTACATCCAATCCACACGGAAAAAGAGGTGGGGAAAATAGCCAATTTTAAAAAGCTGATGCTCTATGGAGGAAACACGATTGAGGCTTTAGGGGTTAAGGAAACATATCTAAAGTCTATACTGATTTTTCTTCTCATGGTGGACCTTACCAGCTTCACGATACTGGCCATAAACCAGGTCATTATCGTCTAGAGCTGCAGCTGAGCCAATGTGGGTTCCCTCTTCACCATAGTTGGTCATGTAGAATGATATACGACCTTGACGCTGGGATTCATACATGATACGATCCATGGTATTCAGCATAGTCATGCGCTTGTACATTTTCACAAGGGTGTCTTTTTCAAGCTGTAGGGAGAGTTTCAATTGATTAACTCATTGCAAAAAATTGTTATTATTGTACACAGAACAGATGAGATAATGATAATCTTTTATGAAAAAACAGACATTTTCAGTGCATTAACAGATGTAACCAGTATTATCAAAATCTTTATTTTCAGTTAGACAAAACCTACACACCTTCGGGTCATAAGCAGGGTCGATAATTTCTCCCTTCCTGTTCATGACACGATAAACAGGAATTCCATCGTAAAGGTCTGGCTGAACGAACTCCAGCTTCTCCGTCCATTTTGATCTTGATCCCGGAAAATTAGGCTGCTCCTCTCCAAGGGCAGAGGAAAAGGTCTGTACAGGAAATAAAAGAAACAGAAAGT
>NW_028234425.1:12619963-12622463 GCF_977035675.1 Penaeus japonicus | reverse complement strand
TACCCGCGACAGCTAGAAAAACGTTAGATTCTGGAATCACATATCGTATCCCTAATACAACAATGTTGTAAAACACTTATTGTTGTCCGTATTAAGAAAGTTTTTACGCAACTACAGGCAATGTACATAACTTTTTTCTCCTTTTCAGTAATGTAACTTGGCGGGCACACATAATTCATAAATTACACGCCGCCATACTGATGTCACGGATACCAACCCTACCGATGTTTTTTACGCTGGGTTTTCTAACTTTGTTTGTTGCAGTTTTTATGATAGTTTAAGCATACCAAGTTTTTTTTTGTAAACTGAATCCTTGCCAAAGAATTTTGTACTTTTAGTGAATGTATCCCATTATTTCTTAAGCATATGTGTATAAACCTTAATATCTATGTTTTTATATAAAATATAATTGCCCAATATGCATGTCATAAAAAAGTAAAGTAATGCTTATTGTAATGATTATTGTGCATTCGGTGCAGACTTCGCCATTAATTGTGTCTGTGCTGGCGCGGTCTTTGTACAAAACTTGATTTTCGAACAGACCTGGCCGGTGTCTATGAAGACCCTTAAAATATAATTAAAGAATTATTATATCGATTAATGTTGTCATTCATCATCTAAATCATCTGCTATTATGATTCCTCGTTGTTGGACTTGGTAGTAGAACTCTCACCTCATCGGTCGCAAAAAATCTCTTTATGAGTTCAACACCGTCATGTTGTTACAAACGTTCTTTCGGACACGAAAACGTTTAAACTAGCGAACGCGAATGCTTTGGCTGTCGGCTGTCTTGAGGACTTAGGAGCTCCTAAAGCTGTAGTCCCATTGCCACTTGATATTTATTTACAACCGATGCGAGGACTATCAGCTGGGGGTCACCACGAAAACAATCCCACACAATCGATTCTTGTGATTCCCATTATTCTCCGATATGCTGGAAATCTAACAAGAATGGCTGATCGGACACATGGAAAATACAGTGAATCCTAGTATATAAGCGATATGAAAATGGTAAACTCTCTCTCTCTATCCCATGTGTTATTCGGAAAGAAATAACGTATATTGTAGAACAAATGGATATGATAAGGGCTAAATATAGTTATCTATTCCGATCTCAACACTGAGGAGCTTCATTTGATTGCGTTTCGAAGCACATCGACGCCAAAAATCCAAGTGATATTTTCCTCAGGAGAAAATAGTCACACGGTACTCTTCGGTTCGTGTAATAAAGTCTATTTTAACCTACATTATTGTCCCTTTACTTATCATTACTCTTAAAATGCCAAAAATTTCAAGTTTTTAATTCATTCCGTTTTATTTGGATATCTGAAGAGTAATTCAAAGAGGTCTTATAGTAATTTTTCTTCGAAATCATATGATATTATGAACATATGCAAAGTATCTATTTCAAGGTTCGATGACGTACATACACAAGTAAACTAAATAATATATATAGTTTTGATGAGTTAACGAATAGCAATAACTTGAATCCCTCGACGAGACTTGTATATATTTTTTAAATTCTACAATGGACTTCACACAAGTAGTTTTTAATGAAAAAAAAAAAAAAATGCGTGCAGAAAAATATCAAATATTGTTTTTCCATTAAGGCAGACAAACGGTCAAAAGCTGCTGAAGTGTATCGCCACAAACAATGCAATGTCTTCGAATCCATTTACATTTTTTTGCGGAAGTAGAAAGGGGATTTTCGTCATGATTGCAATAGTATTGTTTCTTGGTCTCCCATACTTATTTACAAAAATACATATGCGTACATAAAGATTGATGAATTTAAATAACATGCATACATAATGTGTAGATATGTAACTGCATACATACATATGGACAGATAGATATACATTGTACATGTGAAGAAAAAAAAAAAAAAATGGATGGATACATACACGACACGCACACATGCACATACACACAGGTATAATCTTTCTCTTTCTCTCTCTATCTATCTATCTATCTATCTATCTATCTATCTATATATATATATATATATATATATATATATATATGCACATATACATATATACATACATTCTCTGTTATCCCCGTCTGTTCAGCTTAACATACTTTCATTTGTGGATCGTGATACATTTTTGCTAAAACTATTTCTCATACGCCAGACAGCATCTATGCCCAGTCCCGATCCCAAAACCGTCGGTCTCTTAAAAGTGTATCTGTCGGTGATGTAATAAGAGGGAATCGCCAGATCTTCACGTTTGTTTGTATATTTGTTACCAATTTATTTATTTTAGTAACTTCCCTAAAAAATATTTACATATATTCTGTACAATAATATATATATATATATATACATATATAAATATATACATATATATATATATATATATATATATAAATATATACATATATATATATATATATATATATATATATATATATATATATATATATACATATATATATGTTCATACGAATGCCAAATGTGCATAGGTATATAAAATTTAGTTGGTAAATCAATTTGTTC